>NW_021131790.1:0-682 GCF_004193835.3 Ostrinia furnacalis | reverse complement strand
CCCACCTTCGTTTCGCGGACGATATCGTAGTCATGGCTGAGACCGTGGAAGACCTAAACACAATGCTCGATGGCCTCAGTAGAGCCTCTCAACAAGTGGGTCTTAAAATGAACATGGACAAGACAAAAATTATGTCAAACTAGCTTTCCGCCCGCAGCTTCGCCCGCGTGGAATTTTGTCTGTCACAGAAAAACTTTATCGCGCGCGTCCCTGTTTCAAAAACCGGGATAAAAACTATCCTATGTTCTTTCCCGGGACTCAAACTATCTCTATGCCAAATTTCATCAAAATCGGTTGCGAGGTTTAAGCGGGAAAGCGTAACAGACAGACAGACAGACAGACAGACAGACAGACAGACAGACAGACAGACAGACAGACAGACAGACAGACAGACAGACAGACAGAGTTACTTTCGCATTTATAATATTATAATATAAATATAAATATATAGTTGGGATGCCCGTGTTGTACCCACTCCTCTGAAGGTTGGAGACACTATACTCGAAGTTGTTGACAATTATGTATATCTGGGACAAACAGTCCAGTTAGGTAGGTCCAACTTCGAGAAAGAGGTTAATCGTCGAATCCAACTCGGCTGGGCAGCGTTCGGGAAGCTTCGCGAAATTCTCACGTCCGAAATACCGCAGTGTCTCAAGTCAAAAGTGTTTGACCAGTGTGTGTT
>NW_021131789.1:0-677 GCF_004193835.3 Ostrinia furnacalis | reverse complement strand
AGAGCCCCGATTACGGTAACTTTTATAACGTCTACAATCCAGACGCGTTTCTGATTCTGCGATACGATTGGTCAAAACAGCTGACGTACGCTGTTGAACGACCAATCGTATCGCAGAATCGAGAAGCGTGTCTGGATTGTTGACGTTAAAAGTTACCGTAATCGGGGCTCAGTACTTAGATTGCGTCGGCGCGGCGCGTGGCTCCTAAACGGCGACAGTAGCGCCACTCTATTTTACAAACACAGACCTCGGCTCCCCCACCCCTGTCGGAGATCGGACCACCGCGTACTTTTACCACAGTATATATATGAGCTAAAGCAGTACGGAAACTTAGCCCTTTCGGCGAGTTAAATACCTACACTTCGACTGAGTGTTAGGGTTGGCACTCTTAATCTTTATAAAATTAATAGGGTTCTTACTTACTTATTTACTAAAACGTTTATTTAGGTTTTTTAATTATCAAATACCTAATGGAATAAATTAATTGACTAAGTAGTTAACAAAAAAATAAAACGTTAATTAGGTTCTATAATTATCGAATACATAATCGAATAAATTGATTAAGTACTATTAGAGGCCGTTAGAAGATCTATTCTCATAAATAAAATACCGGATACTTACTTTCACATACCTATTGCCTCATTTTAAATACAGTTCATCACTTAGTACAAAAGCGT
>NW_021131788.1:0-1744 GCF_004193835.3 Ostrinia furnacalis | reverse complement strand
TATACTATCCTAAGAATTATTGAACAAGGTACATGGCCAACATACCTTTCAGCATCTTTGGGAAGCGAAAAAAAAGATAAATCCGGTAGATTTCTTTTCGAATTTAAACACCCGAACGCCGCACAATAATATTTCATTCTCTTTATGTCCATTTTTAAATAATACTTCGATCATAGAATTAGGTACTACAACGCACGCCAGCGTCTTGACGGGCGCGCGCGTGACACTCGACTGATATAATACCCGCCGGCGGGGCGCTTCGCTGTAGGTAATTATCGGATGTACCGCGCGGAGTGAGCCAGGCCTGCCAATGGTCGGTGTCAGACTGCCGAATTGAAATCGTAGGAAGGCGGGTTCGAACTTCGAACCCTGCCGCCCGTTGGAATATTGTTGTTAACACACTCGTAACATAAGCATATTATTTTCCTTAGCACGAGAGACGGTAATTATTTATTTATTTTTTAAAAAGATAATTTGTTTTTAAATGCAAAAAAAAATATTTTTAACAGTTTTGTTACAACCCTAGCAGATGTTCAAAATAGTAGAAATGCAACGTGACGAAGGCGCGCGTGCAGCGAAATGAAAATGTGGGTACAGTCACAGCAAATACGTGTTGGTACAGTCGAGTCAAATTTTTTCTTGTAATACAAAAAAAAGCTTATTCTCTTCACCCGACTTTACTGAAATCTTTGTACAATGTATTGTAATGTTAAAGTTGTTAAATAAACTTTTATTTATAAACTTTACGGTGTGGACAAAAACTTTGTCCAACAGTGGGCATTATCCCTGTTACTATCTGTCTGTTATGCCTTGATCACACGTACCGAGTTATCGGGCGAGATACTCGGCCGAGTACTCGATGTGTATGAACATTACGCCGAGTACTCGGCCGAGCGCGCGAGTGACTCGCTCGCCCAACTGTCTCGACCGAGTGAACATTTTACTGTCTCGCCCGTTTACTCGGTACGTGTGATCAAGGCTTTAGTCATTTCCAATCGGGAGTACTCGGGTCTACTCGCGAACGTTCGCGGCGCGCGCGCATTTTTCAACCAAACGGCAGCAAAACCAGTATGAATCGATCCGCGATAGCGAATGCACGCTCAAGTTTAACCGCAACCGGTAACGCGACTACCCTCATTTTTGTATTTATTTGGGTAATAATTAGTGGTTTTTAGGGTTCCGTACCTCAAAAGGAAAAAACGGAACCCTTATAGGATCACTTTGTTGTCCGTCTGTCCGTCCGTCTGTCAAGACCCTTTTTCTCAGGAACGCGTGGAGGTATGAAGCTGAAATTTATACCAATTACTCAGGTCTACTGTCCCTTGAAGCTGTGAAATCAAACTTCTAAGCCAACGCAATCAAAAGATACGGCCGTTTATGCCGCAAATTTTCGACACCTGCAAGGGAATCAAAACCTACAGGGTGCTTCCCGTGAACTCAGAATCTTGAAATTTGGCACGAAGCAACGTCTTATAGCATAGATAAAGGAAAAATTACGAAAACCATAAATTTTAAGTTACATCACATAATATATTTTTTTAAATAATTTTAAACTTACTACCCATTTCCTCATAAACGCGTAAAGGTATTAAATTGAAATTCATACCAAATACTCAGGTCTATAATACCTTTAAGCTGTAACAAAATCAAACTTCTATGTCAACGCAATCAAAAGAAACAGCAATTTAAGCTGCATATTTTGAAACTCGCAAGTACTCGCAAGGGAATCAAAACTTAAAGGGTA
>NW_021131787.1:0-1220 GCF_004193835.3 Ostrinia furnacalis | reverse complement strand
TTTATTTCCGAGTGTTTTAGAGGCAAACAAACAAAACTAAGACCTATGCGTTACAAATTTAAAACTTTGAAAAATAAGGGACACCCTATTATACATATTTACACCCAGACCCGTCACAGAAATTAAAATTCATCATTTCAATTTCTGCCCGGCCGGGAATCGAACCCGGGACCTCTCGGCATAGTAGTCCGTTCTGAACCACTACACCAAACGGCCGACTACTATTGTAATAGTACTCGTAAGTAGCCAATTTATTATGTCTCCGTCTTTATGTAAAATGTAATTATTAAAATTTTGAAAGCAATAATGATTTTAGTGAAGTATGACAGTTGAAAAATAACGTAAATCTACAAATTAAAAATCTATGCCCTAATCAAGGATTTTGTTGCCCTTTTGAATATTATTTTATTAGTTTAAAAACCCCAAGATACAAACCCACAAGAACAAACAAAGGAGATCCCTGGCGAGTAATAGTAACCACGTAATGTTGAAAAGAAACACTTTGCTGATATTAACTGACTAGGAGTTAACTAACTATAATATTTACCTGAATACTAAGTTATTTTCAATTGGTTCTATCCGTACCAATATTAGTGATTTCCGTTTGTTTGTTCGTTCGTTCGTTTCAGCCGAAAGACTACTACTGGACAAAGGCCTCCCCCAAGGATTTCCACAAAGACCGGTCCTGCACCGCTCGCATCCAGGCACCTCCCGCGACCTTCACCAGATCGTCGGTCCATAGTGGGAGAGGCCTCCCACTATGGACTGACGATCTGGGTAGGCACCCACGCTACGTCTTCCGGCTCGTGATCGCCACTCAAGAACTTTCCTGCCCCAGCGGCCATCAGCTCTACGAGCTACGAGTATGTGTCCCGCCCACTGCCTGTAGTGATTTTTATAAATTCTGTAAATATTAATGGCCTCAAGACATTCACATTATTATAACACTTATCCAGAGAAAGTATTGTCCTTCTATCTTCAGAATCTTCAGTATTCACTGTTCACTTTGTTAATGATTCATTCAAGAATTCTGACTGAAATATACCTACTTCATTATTTTCCTTGCGCTGTATGCTACTCGTATTTCCTTGCGACGTTTATTCATTTAATAGTATTCCGTTTGCGTATATAATTTTCTGATCAGTTTTGTTCAACGCTTGGTTACTAGGCCAAAAGTAACGTCAGCGTCAATTTCAATCGTTTTTATTTTATCTATACTT
>NW_021131786.1:0-714 GCF_004193835.3 Ostrinia furnacalis | reverse complement strand
CCCATCAAATTTCATCACTGTAGTACTTATAGTTTCCGAGTAAATCGGCTGTGACAGACGGACAGACGGACAGACGGACAGACGGACAGACGGACAGACGGACAGACGGACAGACGGACATGACGAAACTATAAGGGTTCCGTTTTTGCCATTTTGGCTACGGAACCCTAAAAAGTTGAACCCGCGATGAACACTGGTTTAAAATATTATGTTACATTTCCATTATTAAATGTCAATTTTTGTAAGAGGGCATGATTTTAATAGATCTTTTTAAGTCAACAGTAGGACCTTTATTTTCAAGTCACCTAACCAAAATTTAATGTCAATTTGTATTTGAGTGATTATTTACCTTGCTATATTTTTAAAAATTCCAGTGTCTATTCATTCACGCGTACTGAATAAACAATTATATTTTCAGCCTTTGACGCCCAAAAATCCGAAAAAACGTAGCAAATAAAAACTTTTTTAATTCTTTTTCGTCGAAAACTAGAGGTGACATCAGCCAACACCATATAAACTCGGTCCGATGTTGGTGTTAGCTTTTGACACTCACGAACTTTTTCATCGTTTTTTAGATGAAAGTTTTTTTTCCGAACCTTTTTTAATGTGGCCATTGAAAATTTGTTTGCAGAAAAAAGGAAAGTAGGTAATGGTTTTAGAGGTTAATGTTTCATAGTTCTCAAGATAAAAGTTCCAGTTTTTCTTAAGAGCGTT
>NW_021131785.1:0-955 GCF_004193835.3 Ostrinia furnacalis | reverse complement strand
ATGCATCTTCTGCACAGCAGGCTGTCTGTACAGATATACTGTGTAGGTGTTTGTTTAACATACCTGTTATTACACTTAGGACCTTGCGGATGTTGTCCCTGTTTAGTCTTATGAGTCTTTAACTTTTTTGATATAATATCCACAACTGCATCTTTTGTTTGCCTACATCTTTCACAATCTTTCCAATCTGTGTGGTGTTATTTTTCTATTTTGGAGCGCAGCCAGGTCTTGATCTGTGCTTATGGTATCGGCATTATTATTTGAAGACTTGAAAACTAGAGAAACAGATTAGACACTTGAATGCGTGGGGTTTCACTGTTGTTGTCCGATTCAGTGTTGGTACTCTCTTGTTTGCCGCAGATCGTTTACAGTTGGTTCTGTAAGGTATCATGAAGTTCCATGTGGCCTTTGCGTTTTGTTGACACTTTCGCATTTATGTTATTAGTAGTGGTAATTTATTAAGTATCTGTAGGGTACGTACATTGCATGTTCATTTTATTAAACTAGGATAACGGTGTTGACTGTCCAATAAGTCTGTATATTTATTGAACTATCTTAAGAAAAAATATGTATTGTTCAGTTGTTTGTTTTCCTAAATAAATTAAAAAAAAAAAATATTGTTCCGGACCAAATACCGTCGTGTACGATCCCCTTCTGGCCAGTTCATCTGCTGCGTCGTTGCCCAAGGAGTTACTGTGTCCTTTGATCCACTTCAGGAGTGCAGGGTAACGCCATTTGCATCTGCAATGACTTAGGAGCGCGCCATGGCATTCCAATATAAGTATTATAATGTAGTATATTAAGTTGCTTTGTATTGCTTGCACTATCTGAGATTATTTTTATATTCAGACCTCGGATGTCTATGGTTGCAACCGCCTGTGCTGCTCTGATTGCAATCTGCTTGGAAAATTGTATTGTGTTTATCTAGTGTTGTTGATAATCTTAGTATATTTAG
>NW_021131784.1:0-1159 GCF_004193835.3 Ostrinia furnacalis | reverse complement strand
CAAAAAGGAGAAACTGACTGACTGACTGACAGATCAACGCACAACCTAAACGGCTAAACGTAGGCACTTGAAATTTGGAAGGGACGTAGTTTAGGTACCGTAAAGGTGCAAAGAAAGGAACTCCCGAAATCCCCACGGGAACGGGAATTAGCGGAAAAATCCTTTTGTATGAAAAATCTAAACCGCTTAAGTTAGATGCTTGAAATTTGGTGTGCAGGTACCTTAGTAAATTTAAAGCTTAGGTACAACAGGATATCGTAAAATTCCCACGGGAACGGGAGTTACCGGGAAAAAACATATGTATGAAAAAATCTAAACTGCGTAAGATAGACGCTTGAAATTTGGCATGCAGGTACCTTAGTAAATTTAAAGCTTCGGTACAACAGGATAATTATCGTAAAATTCCCACGGGAACGGTAGTTAGCGGGAAAAAACATATGTATGAAAAAATCTAAACTGCGTAAGATAGACGCTTGAAATTTGGCATGCAGGTACCTTAGTAAACTTAAAGCTTAGTTACAACAGGATATTGCAAAATTCCTACGGGAACGGTAGTTAACCGCTAAAGAAAGATGAAGGGGGTAAAACGGGATCCACGCGTACGAAGTTGCGGGCGGCCGCTAACTATCTATATAATATCTATCTATATGTTACAGGAAATGTATGAAATCTAGGAATTGTATACTTTTCCTAGGAAATGTATACAATTCCGAAGCTATTTAGGAAATGTATAAAATATTACTTCAGAAATTTTTAATACGCACATATCCTAGGAAATGTATACTTTTCCTAGGAATTTTATAGAATTCCAATATTGTATTAGGAAATGTATAAAACTAAGCGGCACAAGCACGGTCGCGTGGTCGGGTGCCCCTCGGTACGCCTAAAATTTCATTTAGCCAAACCACATTGGCCGATATGTACTTTTAACTCACAATTATTATTGTTTAGCCTGACAGTTGTTTTCGCACTATTATACTTTGGCCGAAAAAAATATTTGCCTAAAATTTATTAGCATACCTTTCTTTCGGCATCACGCATATTACGCTGAAGTATTGGAAATCCCTAATTTTAACATCTCTTTTATTAAACTATTATTGGCATGAAGGTTTTAGTACTCCTGCAGGCCTATTACGACCTCTTAATTCCAGTCAGTGTT
>NW_021131783.1:0-36167 GCF_004193835.3 Ostrinia furnacalis | reverse complement strand
TAATTTGCCGCAAAACGTGACATACGTTCAACAATCGTTCTCTATTTCGGTCACCTGCGCACTAAATTTCTTCTAATTTCTAATACATGGAGGTGAAGTATGGGGAGGCAGCTACTGAAACGCTTGACTTTAACAAACGCATCGTGTAGAAAATAACTCGATTTTTTTGCCGAGGGCGGCAAAATGCTCATAGCGCGAGCACTCTAGGGTTAATAAAACATTGAAGGTGTGCCCAGTTGAAGGAAAAAAAAATTAACCCGGGACTTGGCTCGTGGACGAAGCTAAATGTGGCCCAAGTCCCTGGAAGACTCCATTTTAGTTCAAACTCGAAGATAGATTAAATTAAAATGCTTAGTTTCAAATTCTTGTAATCCAAAGCTTAAATCCAAATAAGTAGAGCTAAATATTCGTAGAGATCCAATAAACTAGTAAGACGAAATCTATTACATCCTTTTCTCACTCCACTAAAAGGTCACCTCTTTCGTTTTAACGAAGGACAGAGACACAGACAACACAAAGTGCCCTTTATTATATCACTTGAAGCGTACGTAACTGAAACCACGCTCAAATTGGTATAACCCAGCGATCATTATAATATACGAGCACCTTCGTATTTTGATTACATTAATTATTCAAAGCAAGTAATTTCATTATGAGACATGTGTTCATCAACATAGCCTATTATCTCGGGGTAGGTTACGTAGACTAGTGACGTCAGATACGTGGGTTATACGTAGCTTGTGTAGAACATTAAATTAGGTTGTAATTCTTCACAATTTATCATTATTTCAGCCTCTTGATTACTTCTTTATCATAATTTCAGCCACAGGGCATCTACTGCTGAACATAGGCCTCATTTTTAGATTGGTCGTTTGGTAGCGGCCTGCATCTAGCACCTTTCGACCCTTTTGAGGTCGTTCCCCTTGTCGTCTTTCGCTGCGCTTGCCGATACGTGGTCTCCCCTCCAGAACCTTGCTGCCCCATCAGCCGTCACAGCTTACTTATCAGTTACTAACGCTGTGCTTTCTGGTAAATAATCACAGTTCCAGAACCTTGTTGAAGCCGTCAGTTCTGCGTCTTATCTAGTCTCTCCATTGCCACTTTATTTTGCTAATCTAAACGATTCGATGACTCTTTTATAATGCGAACAGCTAGGGACTGGAATTCGCTGGCTGCTGCTGTCTTTCCCGAAGACAAGGGAAGACGAGAGTGATAGGCACTTACAGGGCAGATATGAACCATCCTAGACTACACCCCACTTAACATCAGGTACGATTGTGGTCAAATAACTGCCTTGTTATGCATAAAAAAAAATATGTCGAGCAAAGTCACTTTTAATCCTCATGATGTACTTACAAGTCCTTTATAGAGGTGCATACCTACTTAGTTCCAATTTGATCTAGATCTTCTAACAGGGTACCCAATTAACTGCACTCTCTCTATAATCGAACCCAAGACCTCCAGGTCTAAAGTCGAACTCTAATCCCACAATAGCGGCTGATTCTAATTGACGTGTATTGTGGACTGCTTTCAGCGCACGATAGGTTCCTCAATTTATTTACATACATTACCATACAGGGGTCAGTGTGGATACTATTTTGTACGTGTTCGAATTATGGCAGCTGGGGTGACCACATAAAAATATGGAAAGCAGACTGATATATTTTATTTGTCATTACACGTTTAGATCAAAATTGGTTCTACTTTTTAGGGTTCCGTAGCCAAAATGGCAAAAACGGAACCCTTATAGTTTCGTCATGTCCGTCTGTCCGTCTGTCCGTCTGTCCGTCTGTCCGTCTGTCCGTCTGTCCGTCTGTCCGTCTGTCCGTCTGTCCGTCTGTCACAGCCGATTTACTCGGAAACTATAAGTACTACAGTGATGAAATTTGATGGGAATATGTGTTGTATGAACCGCTACAAAATTATGACACTAAATAGTAAAAAAAAGAATTGGGGGTGGGGCCCCCCATACATGTAACTGAGGGATGAAAATTTTTTTTTCGATGTACATACCCGTGTGGGGTATCAATGGAAAGGTCTTTTAAAATGATATAAAGTTTTCTAAAAAACATTTTTCTTAAAGTGAACGGTTTTTGAGATATCAGCTCTCAAAGTCGTAAAAAGTATGTCCCCCCCCCTCTATTTTTATAACTACGGGGTATAAAATTCTAAAAAAAATAGAGGTGATGCATGCTAATTAACTCTTTCAACGATTTTTGGTTTGATCAAAGTATCTCTTATAGTTTTTGAGATAGGTTGATTTAACTGTAATTTTGGTTAAGTTATTGTGCTTACACTGAAAACGATGGCTGAACCTTATAAGATAGATCAAAAAATATACTACAGTATTGTACACCTTTTAAAATCCGCGATGATATAAAATCTTTATAATGTAGGTACTTTTTACGAGAAATATTAGCTTATTCAAGCAATACGCCATTAATCCTTATCCAGTAATGTACCTTAAATACATTGTGCATTTGATAAAGTTTAATATTACAAATGTGATTGTTGAGTAATAATAGGTTAAACATATCCATCGAACCAATATTT
This sequence comes from Ostrinia furnacalis, assembly GCF_004193835.3. Lineage (NCBI taxonomy): Eukaryota > Metazoa > Arthropoda > Insecta > Lepidoptera > Crambidae > Ostrinia > Ostrinia furnacalis. Next base: position 33,614 of record NW_021131783.1, on the reverse strand, counting down.
TTAAAACGCGTTAATCCTATAGATTATTATTACATCGATTCAAGAAGATCGGTCGCTCGCTGCGCTGCAGCGCGTGAGTTGCGGGGCGTGGTCTCGCGCGGGAGCGGGGATAAGATAGCTAACCGCGTCGACCCGAACGGGCAGACACGTGAGGGCAGACGTCGTTGTCACTTGTGCGCGCTAAGAGAATTTCATCGTTCCCATTTACTTCTTTCGCAAGTCGAATTTGGCGTTGAGACTTTTTAATATTGAATTGTACCTATTATAAAAAATAAGTAAGTAGGTATACTGGTTTAATAGGTGCTATTAAACCGGTCACGTACTAATAAATCCCCCAATAATATAAATTCCTTTGTTTTTGGTGCAAATTTTAGTGTTTCGTAGCAGGTTTTTAAAATTTCTAAAGCTTATTGTATATCATCTAACAATGGATACTTTAGATAATACGTTTTCCTACATTCTGAATTATAATAACTATATCGAAGATGATGTGGTTCGCGCATTTCATGAAAAGTTACTTCGGTGCACATCATTTAGACCGCGTGAGCTAGAATTATTTCAACACCCTGAACTGATTGAACCTGTACCTAAAAATGAGACGCACCTTCAAGTAATTTATGACGGTGACGTGGGATTAGTGGGGCACTGGAGTTGTATTTATTACATTAATGGAATACTGCGTGTGTACGATAGTCTTGTTGGTGTTCTAGGAAAATCGCAAAAAATATATGTAAAAGCCTTGTTTCCGTATCTATCGGAGTCATGTATTCAGTTTCCAAGTGTTCAGCGACAACCGAATACTATTGATTGTGGTTTGTTTGCCATTGCTTTTGCCACCTCTTTAGCTCGGAATATTTATAAATACATATATAAAATTAATATTCATACATAAAAGTACAAGGCAAAATATCGGGAGAGTTTAGGCTCCATTCACCAGGTGTATAAATTGACATAATAAGTTTATTATATTTGCTGCTACGGAACCCTTTGTGCGCGAGCCCGACTCGCACTTGGCCGGTTTTTTATCGTATGTTTTATACATTAAGCATTAATAATTAATTATTGTCACACTATTCTTAACAGCTGTCTGCCATTTTGGTTCCCGAAGAATGAAAAAATATCACAATTTTTTTTTCAGTGAGCACAGTTGAATTAACTATATAACATCCAGTTTTCTAGTGAATTTTTGTGTACGCAGAAAATATTTTTCAACAACTTCATTTCAGCGAGAGCCCATTTAATTGACAGCAGGGTACTCTATCAGGGCAGGGATATTAATGGTCCCTGTGTATTTTGAGTGCCCTAAATCTTCCTACATTGCAATAAAGAACTACTATTACCACAATGGAGAATTTACCACCTCTAGTGCTTGGGCGCACCACAGTTACGAACAGCCTTTCCTTAGAATTGTCTCACTGCACGCACTTCCCATGGTCACCCTAGCTTACACCTAGTCAGCGATTCCCGAATTTCCCAATACCGCTTACCTCACCTTTTGTTTATTGTGTTTTTATTAATAACAACACAGGGCGTGCTTCGTGTGTGGATTTACGCCATATTGGTTTTTATTGACCAAGTAGGTACATTGGGTTTGGTTAGTTTCCGTTGGAATTAAAATAGTTTTAAGGATTATGGACTAAATACATTTTAAATTATACTAGACAAGCTGTTCAGTAAAAACTATTTCTGAAACAATCCAAATCACTTAAAAACATGTGCTGATAGGAAGTATTATCATTGGTCCCATTATTATGTAATTGTTAATTTTGTCACTACTTCTTTCATTCTCTCGTATAGTTGCCTAAATAAGTTAAGTGCCTGCTACTTTATCAAGAACTTAGTGAGTAAATAAATAAGTCCAAGTATTTATCCGGTAGAAGTACTGAATATTTGGCTATATCTACAAAAACGTTAAAATTATGAAAAAAAGTAAAATAGTGGATGAATCAATCAATATTAACCCTGTTGATTCTCATACCAGATCTAACCACATAACAAAGTGGTTGCCAGCGTTAATGCACTCATTAGTCTCAATGATTGTATCACTGATATTAATTAACTGGAGTCGCTGGTGCGCTCTTAACGTTTGGTAAGTAGACCTATTCATAGATACGTATAATTGCTCGTGGTAAGTACCTACCTATTAATAGATAGGTACATCTGTTCTTACTTATAAGTTTAACTTTTTTTATTGCAAATGTAGTTAGTACACTTTTGTTATTTTCGAAACATGACAAAGAACTAAAGTAAAGCCGCGGGTCAAACTAACTTATTTATGCTGTAACCTGAATATTTATTTGTTTATAATTTTAATTACTAGGTACGACAGTAGGTAGTCGTACAGTTTCTAGTTATCTTACACATTTGTGATAGGTACGATTTTGCTAAAAAAAATTTAGGTGGTAAGTATTTTTATAGAATCTTACTTTACACCTGAGGTGTGTTAAAGTATTTTTTGTTGAATATTGACGACCTTTAAATGTTTTTGGTTTCCCATTGTAAAAAATTTTGAGATAAACCTTTTCGTCACGAAGGTCGTGGGCAAAAAACTCCTACTTAAAAATAATTTTGACATGACATCAAGTAAGAAAGTTTTTAAGTATTTGACCTGACGATAAAATGTGACCTTTAAAAAATGAAGAATTTTTTTTTCAAAGCAAACAATGCACATGCAAAATTTTAAATTTTTGAAACTTACCTTTTTGTTACTAGAGTTGACTTTACCTGCCTAGCTTGCACTCATTACGTAATTAACATGAGGCTGCTGAAAATAAACTTCTTCTGCCCCTTCTTCTTAGCACCAGTTGGTAGGTATGTTGTCTTAGAGGTAAGCTATATTTTGAAACTTTACTTAGCGCCCTGAAAAGGCGTATTACTAAAGCCTGGTCCGTGAGCACGTAGAATTTTGTCCAATGACCCCAAGCTACCCATCCTTATCGCTCGCGCGTAATTATATTGCTGCTTGCTAGCTTGGGGTCATTGGACAAAATTGTACGTGCTCACGGACCAGGCTTTAGTATGTATTAATAAAGCATTTCAAATTGGTTGATCTCGCTGAAAATTGATTTAATCTCACGGGCTTTCGACACACATTATTCTGTAGTTTAATTTAGTCTTATAAACTTTTTATGTAGGTATCTATTTGAACGCTGCAAACTAGCACTTATCACAATCACCTAAGGTGCATTTACCTTGATGTGCGGTCCTGATGAGTGATCTAAATTGCACAGGACCTGTATACTCTATCCCAAAGTACGTCGCATTGAAATTCATCCCGTTTCGTACGTCGTTAACATTACACTAAGGACCAGTAATTTGCAGTTTCCCTTCTTGCGATCGGAGGCCACTATCCGGATTACTGCTAGGGCTGCCACTTACTCAGCTTAAGACTTTAATTTTTTCGCATTATCAGCAAGTTTGAGACTTTTATTTTTGCCTTAATATCATCAGCGGACTAGACACTTCCAGTAAGCCTAGGCGCAGACCATCGATATTTCGTCGGCCGATAGTTTAATCGGGCAATCAGTATGGGTAAGTATGGAAGTGCGCACACTACGCCGATTTGATTTGACCGACAAAATAGTTGAATGGGCTTCCCAACTGCCTTCTAACGACCAGTAGGCCTAAGATGCGCGCCGTGATAACTTTTATCGACGTCAAAATGTATGGGAAAAATCGATAAAATGGCGTGATAACCGCTTATCGCAGCGCGCATCTTAGGCCTACTAGGCCTACTGTACCTATCGTCCAACTATCGGTCGATAGCTTGATCTGGTATGGCGCTCCTCTACGCGCGCGCACACTGGCTGATTTTTCTGACGTCAAGGCGTGCTTAAAAATGTAGCACTTTGTGACGTCACGTGGAACTTCAATGCATCATAACTTCGTTATTACTTGTTTGATTGACAAATAAAAATATACGTGTCCAATATTTTTTGTTAATGTAAAAAAGTTTTTTTTAGGAAACTAGCCTATTTCAAAGCAGGCAATCGCATTCCAATGCCGTAACGTCACTTGTTGAGTTTAAAACTGGATATGAACTTTTTTGGTAAGTCAAGTTTCGGTGTTAAAATTCAAAGCAAAAGAATGTGGAGTGGACCTGTTCTTATTTTTTGGAGTTACTTTTAACTTCAGATTTATATTTTAGTATCATTTCATATTTCTAGAAATTATACTTTACATAATATTTCTCAATATTTTCTCCAGAAAATATTTTCAGCTGTTTCATTTGTCAGCGGTTGCTGTAATCTTTGACATTTGCAGGAAGTTGTACTGTCGATTCAATGTAAATTTATTCATTTAGGTACTAGTAAGCATACAAAGAGTTGGCTCGTCATCATAAATCATTGTTTTATGTAAGTAGCATTGTGTGAAGTCTTTGTCATTGATGCTTTGTTCTATCATCAAATTCAGTTTCTATATTAAGAATTCCTTGACAATATTGTGATCAAAGAAGAATGACTGTCTTCGAACAAGACCGGCAAAAATTCTAAATGAGAGTAGGGGATAACCTAAAGCTGATGACGTATGGCAATATACTAACTGTACTTTTCGATCACAGACACGAACAAAGCTGCTCAAAAAAAGATTTTTTAGTACTGTGATAATTTTGTATCGTTTTAATTCCAGTAAAAAGTTTCACAAACCTTTAAAATCGCATCGCACTTATCGTTTGCACTAGCATATTGGCAACCCTACCCCACCCTAACAACTAAAGTCGATCTTATTTTATCGGCGTTACGGTATACAATAGACTGTTCGTACGTTATCAGGAAAACCAAATCATGGTTCCAAAAGGCTTTAGGGATGTGCAAATTGATGGCGATGATTTGAGCCGACACACCGCGCCACAATAGCGGGGATTGTACGGAACTGGCCTGATTGTGCAGTTATGGACGGGCTTAAGGGAAAATACTGAATCATAGAGTAGCCACAAGAGAGGAGATCAACGTAAGCTCACTGATCAAGTGCACTTTGAAGATATTTCCGACTTATAGGTCTAGCGTTTAACTCAATCAGTGTCTGAGGCACGGTAATACTATCTATACAGTATTCCAACTCGGCCATATTTTTGAAATAAATGTCAACAGCCGCGCGGTACGTCACCGTATGACAACATGCGATAGGGCTGCCCACCTGCAGATCCTATTTTCATTACATCTGCCTACTTAGAATTTCTATCTACATAGTTATGTGAATGTATTTTGTGATTGTAATTTTTTATTTTATTTTGACAAAGAAAGTACTTGGTGAATGAAATAGGATAAAAAATGCATGTTGTTTTGTGATAGTAGATTTAATTTTAAAAAAATAATTGTGTTAATGTTTAGTAACAAATGTCATTTATTTATTTATTTAATTAATTAAAATGCAAATATAGTAATAAATTTGCGACCGTAAAATGTATGCGCCTCTACTGAGGAGTACAAAATGCTTAATTATTATACAGGGTGTTAGGTAAATGGGTTTATAAGCGGACACGAATGTTAACATGTGTATATAAATGGTATGGTGAAGTCAGAAAATTGGTATCATCATTTTAATAATTTAATTTTCATACAAATCTGATTTTATAAATTTTATATCGTATAAAAATAAAAAAATAAATAAAGGATGATATCACTGACTTCACCATACCATTTACATGCATAATATGTAAACATGGGCTAGTGTCGGCTTATAAACCCATTTACCTAACACCCTGTATAAATAGGTACTTGTAATTATTTTTATAAAGAAAAGCACTTATGTTTAAAAAACAACACATCGTCCGTTTATTACTGTGGCACATTCGCGACACCCCCAACTTTTGCATGTCGAGCGCATACCGAAATTTGAATTTCGAAGGAAAGCTCGCGTTTCGTCCGTTTATATGAAGTTACAATACTGTATGATAATATTACCACAAATATTACCGTGTCTGAGGCATGGAAGCGGCATGGGTGGGTGTGACATTGACATTGACGTTTGACGTGTCAAAAACACCTCCGATAAATTCATCGTACAATTTCTGTACATTAGTGTATAGGCGTTAAAACTGGATATGAACTTTTTTGGTAAGGTCATCTAATCAAATCTGGAGCTGAAAAGTTCTCGAGTGGCGGCCAAGAGCTGGAAGACGTAGTGTGGGCAGGCCTTCCACTAGGTAGGCCGACGATCTGGCGAAGGTCGCGGGAGGTGCCTGGATGCGGGCAGCGCAGGACAGGTCGTTACGGAAATCCTTGGGGGAGGCCTTTTTCCAGCAGTGGACATCATTTGACTGAAAGGGACGACTGCGCCTAAGGTACAGGCCTCGGCTAATCACATCTTATTTGGATAAATAGGTTGTTAAAAATTGTCGGTAGGACATTTTGACAAGGGCGTTGAAGTTATTTTAAGTAAACGTCTAACCATGCAGGCTGAGTACGATCAAACGCAAAAGTGCCAAACGGGTCCACTACATCCACCTACATTTTGAAAAGCTATGAGGCAATGATGTAGCAAAACCCTGGGTAGGTATTTAGGTAGACATTATGGTGAAAGTCACGGGAACCGCATGGATGTGGTCAGGTCAAAACTGATTGTTGTAGAAATTTGGTGCTTACCTTTGTAAAAAAGCTTTGATGGTCCCGAAGTGGGAATTTTTATGAAAGCCATAGCAATGTTACAATGAATTAATTATATCAAAGAGGTGTCAACCCTAAACAAGCTCGCATTGACGCCACGTTCAAAACTTGATTGAAACTTAGGCATAGATTCCAGCAGCCGAATTCCTAATTTCCAGACAGTAACGGCTTGACTTTGTTCTTTAGTGTACGAGTAGAATGATGTTTTCCTAGGTCTTAGATTACTTTAAATGATGACTTACCTCTTTATATTTATTTTAACCGCGATACAAAATACGCCCACCGCCATCTATTGGCAGCTCGGAGAACTCCTCCCAACTCGCCTCGGGCCGCTAGTAATAAATTACCAATACCGTTGTAGGCACATCGATACGGATATAACAAAAAATAACCGTCACGTTCATAACAAACTTTGTCAATTTATATCGCGCTGTCCGTCGGCAGCCGGATTGGCTACAATCCTACGGGAGTTCGGATTTATTGCTGGAATTAAAAATTCTGGAACCCGTCTGTACTGCATTGTTTAAACTGCATACGAAATTCATCAATATATATCTCAGTAGCTGATGGAGAACGGTATTCATTATATCGACATGCGCGCTGCGATAAGCGTTTATCACGCCATTTTATCGATTTTACGCGATAAGCCCATACGTTTGTCGTCTATAATCATCGACAAGATTTTGTCACGGCGCGGATCCTAGCCCAGCTGATCAAGCTAAACATTATGGCATCTTATATCGTCGCTTATGGTGCTATTTTGCTAAAACGCCGTTGAAGTTAGTACTTTTAGAACTAACGATCGAAATAATAAAAATAAAGAGAGTATTTCTTAATAGATTTTACTTGGTTTCATTCCCGGCTGTGGAAAGCTTTTTGGAAATCTTTGAATGCAGTTCTATTTCTTTTCAAAAATAAAGGGATGTTTTCTTTGAGAAAATTTTTCTTTCTACAGTATTAAGAGAACTTTCCCTAGGTGGCGTTACAAAATTCTTAACATCCTTATTACTTAACAGGCGAGTTAAAAATAAATTTTAATCCATAGGTAGGTATTTACTTAAATTCCTACAGAATCAATTAGAGCAATTTTATATTTGTGCAAAGGTTTGGGTTGGAAATTATGTTTGGGCGGTGCAAATATTGTTAAAAGGATAACGCTTTGATGGGGGAGATTACATTTTACGGTGTGGTTTAATAATATGGCAATTTGACCGTTGGCTTTTACCACGATTGGATGTTGGATCAATGTTGGATCAAACGTGTTTTAAATTAAATTGGAATGTGTGCGGTTTTTTTCAATGATTTCAAAGTTTTATTCAAATGTGCCCATGTCTACCGGACTACAACTTATGTCAAAGGTCGCGGGTTCCCCGAACAATAGCGCAATAAAACATTTGTGTGACCTGTTTGTATTGGCCTGCTTTTAAAACACAGTTTTACTCGTGCCTGTAACATGTTAATGTTAACCTTGCAAGAACTAGGGACATAATTTAGGACAATAACGTGTATCACTGCTGAGAGCTATGCATTTATTAAATACTTTTTTTTATAATAATATTAATATTGAATATTGAACTGAATTTAATTAATTGATTTTAATATGTGATTTTAATTTTTAAACAGGCTAATCGCAATATTTTTTCTCTAGCATTGTAGGTAATGTGTCTAGGTTTCTTTTACTTTTCCCTGTCTATCGAACAAGCAACAAACTTGTTAAAATTGACTTGGGTGGGCTATTACTATTTTGAATTAACTGTGAAGCAATCACAGAATCGATTAGTACGAGCGTTTCGTCTAAAAGCACTAACAAACTACCATAGATTGTTGTTTAAGTATTCCTCGCTTCCCAAAAACTAAAAACAAAATGGATCCACTCCACACTAGATTGCGCTCGGAGCTCGCCGAATTGGTTTTAATATTAATTACAATCTCCACTAACTACCGGATTGCGAGCGTCCCCCGAAGACATGCCCCGTTTTTTACATGGGACGTCCCGTGTTTGTCAGCTAACGTTGTTTTAGGGTTAATTTGGATTTGGAAGTCTGAAACCTAAAAAATCACACATCACCTGAGGGATAGACTTGAATTTTAGTAGAGGTGTTTTTTGGTAACCTTGAGGTGTACTTTTTAGGTGCCCATGTAACTCATTTTGAAATTCAATTGATGATAAGTAAATAATAAAAAACGTTACCTTGAGTGATCTCAACATTACAGAGCATTATTCAAAACCATTTTCCCAAAATAATCTAATTAATCATTCGCTGAATCTAACAGTAACTACTGTGTGCTACAATATCTTTGCCTATTTACTGTTGTAATGAGACAAACAATCAGCTGTGTATAGTTTATTACATAATACCGTAAATAAATAACAATGCTAACAGGATACTTGCAATGCTATTGTCGACATGGTGGCACTTCTATTGCTGCCCACCATCTCCAATGTGTAACTCATGGGGGGAGTCCTTGTAGGTACTTGGCCATCCATCTCATACAGATCAGCCAAATAATGAACGAGAATCCGACAATTATGACCTGCAGCACATCGATGTTCTGATGATATCTAGGGATACTCTGTCCTTTGCACATAGTTAAGTCTTAGGTCTTCTTCGTAACAATACTGCTGACCAGGATAAACAGAAGTAGTAGCACCACTAAAGAACCGATGACTGTGAGCATCTGATTCAGGGAGAAAACCAGCCCACACGTCCCCATGGTGGTGTCTTAGCAGGAGGCCCCTTGGAAATATTTACACATCCAACTGAGAACTATGAGCAGTGTCACGAAGGCAAATGCGATCAGCAAAACCTGGAGTACATCGACGTTATAGCAAACTCCTTTCTTCCCCATTCTCTAACGTCCACTGGTTATGTGACAGACGACCAAGAACAGCAGCACCAGTATCACTATAGACCCTATCACCATCAGCAGTTGGTTGAGATTGAAACTTAATCCGCACGCACCTTCGCCTTTTCTACCCATAGTTCGCTAACGTACTTTTTGTAACATCGTACCGGAGTACTCTAACATTTTTGTAACCGTTACATTTGTGTATTTTTGATATTTTGTGCGGATTTTCTGTTTTTATGGTAAATTAGAAGACATTTGATTTTGACATGACAGTCCAAAGAAAGTGTTTGACGTACTGTCACTTCTCTTTGGTCATAGTCTGTGATAGGTGCAGTGAAAGAGATTTTACGTGGTAATGAAACACAATGATTTCTTATGTAAATTTTTTTCAGCCTTATTCAGTACGAGTCAGCGTTTGTACAGAACGCATACCTTTTATAACAATCAACACATAACAACTAAACTTTTTGTAAATAACATAAACAACTTAATTAACATTGTACTTAAAATTATTGAGTCTGCTTTGAGTTTAGTTCGTTGTTTCAACTTCACATACAAATAACTCCCAACTGCCTTACGGTTCCAATTTTCCTTTCCTGAAATGATATTTTTAATGAGAATATTACTTACTTTTATAAATGTATACCACCACCAGTTGTAGGATTTAAGAAGTATTTTACATATTATGTACACGTATCTTCACCATTTTAATCTACTGATTTGCGATATTGGCGCAAAGTTATTTTATTCCAGTAAAAATAAAAAAAGAAAAAAAAAAAATTAAGGTTTATGAGTGGTACAGCATTGACCTAAATGTAACGGATACGTTCCCTTAATCAATCTTGATTCTTACACTAAGAACATGAAGTACCTACCTACATTATCTTCTGCCTTTTCCCTCTTCTTCTTAAGCTATAAAATCTATCTATTTCTGCACGAATTGATCTTGTTTACTTATGAAAGTAATTATAGGTATCACCTACATATGGCTTTAGTAATTTTTAATACCTCTCCAAGTACAAATCCCTGGAAATCGCATTACATTTACATTGCCCTGGGAAAGGATATCCCTGTCAGAGGAAATCTATGGGAGAGCACAGTCAAACTCAACACAGTATATTATTTAAATTGGCTTCAAGTTAAGCCCTACGCACACGATGAGTACCTACTGCCTACTTTGAAAACTTACTAAAAGTAAGTCATTTTTTGTAGCCGAGTCGCTTTGGAAAAGAAACGGTCATTAGTAAATTCTAGAATAGCAATATTTTTAGGGTGACAAGCTTTTCTTGAGTATCCCTACTTCAGGGCATATTTTATAATTTAATACACATATTAAGATAAGTGTTAAAAACTATCTCCAGGAATTGGGCTATAACTAGGACTTCGAATTTTTGAACATTCAGAATCTTCTAAATAAAAAATCTGCGTTGTAAATATTTTGAGGACACATCTATTTATAGAGTACCATTTTATTTATTCGTTGATTTAAGTATTAATACTTTAGCAGCTACAGTAACTAAACACGTCGTGTGCGCTAGACCTAACTCAGTACGGAAGCTAAGTCTGAATAAAATAAAGATTTAACATTCACGCTCCAATGTCCAAAGTCTCGAATAGAATGTTGCATTTCGTTTGTGCATTTGTAGGCTTTAATGCAATTTACAACACCCATCGTACTCGAGTATTAGAAGAGTCGATAGTATCGATGTCTATTACACATGGCTTACTATCGATACCCTGAATATTGTTCTAGGTCCATTGAGGGCACTATCGATAGTTCCGCATAATACTCAGTATTGCTTTTGTATAGGAAAAATATTAGTTCTCATACATCCGATAAGTAGAGCATAGTTTAAAGTAATTGTTCGACCGTTGAGAACATTGTCAAGCAGTAAGTAATTATTATTTTATTATGACTGACTTTTGTATAGTCATTGTTCGACCATGAAGATTATCTTTGTTATGGATAACTTTTATTATTTTACGAGTATTATGTCCGTGTGTTTTCTTTCAGTATTACAAAGTCCGTTACTTTGAAGCTGTGAACCGGGCTACAATATAATGATGGAAAATGACTGAAATCTGAATCACGCTATCTTTCAAATAAAAGTTGAATAAAGCCTGTTTTAAACTATCAGAGAGATTATTATCAGTAAGATAATTATGAAAAATATTTGCATAAACTCCAACTCCACGTACAAAATCAGTTTAAAAATGTATATTGTTATGATGTATTGGTGTTTTAAAAGCATGATAATAGTCCACCACCGAAGAAAATCAAACCAATTTTGTTTCAAGCCATAATTTATTTAGGAACCAAACTTAAAACTAATTCAACCCATTTATTGCTTTCACACTACTTTTACATAAATATTAATTGACTATTCTATGTACACTTTTAAACTAAATTGTTTGCAAGGTATGGCAAGATTAATATAGGTACTGGTTTAAATGATTAAAAATCAGTTTATTACATCGAAAAAACTTGAGAAGGATAGTTTTAGTAAGTTCAAGCAATTAAATATAGAAGTACAAATGGCAGCATATTAGGCAAACAGTGTAGAATCTTATTCGTTGTAATACTAGTCCAGTCATTTAAGCTTAAATTAGGTAAGAATCTCGGAATTCGAGATACCCAGCTGTAAGTCTGTAAATACTTGTATATTGACACCCTAAAAGTTGTCTCAAAATCTACATATGGTAGGGTGTAAGCAACTATTAAATTTTAAGGTCAACGGTCACAAAAATCGGTTTTTTGCGCTTTTTTTAGAAATATCTCATTTCCTATGGGTTTTTTGCTATTTGTATTTATTATCAATATTGTAGAATACTAAATTCTCTACAAATTTTGTTTAAAAACTTTTTTTATACGGTGAACCGTTTTCGAGATAGAGGGCGGAGAGCGCGCGGTCACTGCATCACTTCAGGTCTACTTAAGCGGTTTAGATTTTTCATACAAAAGGATTTTCCCGCTAATTCCTGTGGGAATTTCGGGAATTCCTTGTTGTAACTAAGCTTTGAGTTTACTAAGGTACCTACATGCCAAATTTCAAGCGTCTAACTTCCGTTAAGCGTTTAGATTTTTCATACAAAAGGATTTTCCCGCTAATTACTGTTCTCGTGGGAATTCCTAAGTATACTATAACCTGCCCAGGTGTATGAAGAATAATTGTACCAAGTTCATACAAAATTAATTTGAACTTACTATAATGACTGGACTATACGTGTTATTTTGGAATAAGAATGCAGTTTGACGTGCTATCGACTAGAACCCGGTCGAGTTAACTGCGTACCTGGCGCTGTGACGTCACATCGACGCTCTGGTACGGACGGGGCAAATGCGGGGTGGTGTGCGGGTAAGTGGGAGGGAAAGTCGCATTCCAGAGGTGCGCAGTTCGCTTGATCGGGTTGTACGTAGGTACATTCAGCGTCAAATATGTATAATGATGACACCCAAAGTGACCAAAAAGTTGATAACACCACCTTATTCCAATTGTAACAAAGACGTGTTGCGAACTTTTTGGCTACTTTGTGTGTCACAAACTACCTATTTGACGCTGACTGTAGGTACACACGACAGCACATCAGGTTACCCATTTTTGTTGCAAAATCGCCCATATTACAACCGCACAAGAACCCACAGTGGTTACGTTGACGTGGCGTCGTATGTACATACAATTAAAATATTTGGATATCATAGGCACAGAAAGTGAAATCACAAGAGCGTGCAGTGCATTACCATTTTAAGAGAACTACATAGTAATAAAACCCAGGAGGACTCAAAAAGTAGATTTAATAAAAAAATATTATCTAATAAAACCTTTTTAGTTGCAAACTCGTTTAGTTTGCAACTAAAAAGGTTTTATTAACTTCTTAATTAACCCTCCTACAGAGTTGAGGTTACTGAGAAAAATGTTAAAATGTCCTCCAAGGCTTTAATTACAAATTCATATTTAAAACTAGATTTCACAGCGCAGGTAGGTAATATACAGCGTTTTATTCTAATGTTAATTACTTAACATCTTTGGTGTTAATCTTGGCAAAAATTATGACATGCGGCAAATGACCAACGCTTATAGAATCCGACAATCTAATATGTTAGGACAAAAATATACTGAAACAGATAATAATTACTTTATCATCAGTTTTTTAAAACGTGTTACACGCACGTAAAACGTGTCACAGTCGTATGAAAAATCAACTGTAAAATGCGCAAAGAAATTGCAAGTTTGTAAGTGCCCTTAGGAGTCAGCTGATCTTATTTACACGCAAGATTGTTGGATTCTGTTTGCGTAAAAAGAGGTCAAACACAGGATAAAAGGAAACTTCATACAACAATATTTGTTCGGGAGGTAGATTTTGTGAAATCATCGAGGAAACTTACAATTATCTCAATTTAAATGCAATGCAATGAAGTACGAAGAATCCTTCATTTAAACAAAAAAACAAATACCACTCAAAAAGTCATAGTCAATGGATATTCCTTTTTCTTGTGATTCGGATTTCGGCACACGTGCGAATCTGTTCTGCACAAAAAAGGCACTAAGGATTGTATTAACTTTTTAAGCGGTCTTATTTGTTGAAGCAGCACCTGTGGTATTTAGCTTAGTTACAGCTTGAAGCTATAGTACTGCTGGTTGTTCGTGAATGGCTTAAAAGGCTGGCGACTGACTAGGACTATTTTGATGGAGCATTTACAAACCACTGTGAATCGAGATCTACTTGTATGATTTAGTTTCAGCAAGAAGTATTATTTTAAGTGATTGAAATAAGTAGACTCGAGATTTTGAGTAGTACGAAGAATAAGAACAGAAATCTGTGATCAGGATAGCGTCATTATAGCTTACAATGTCGCTTGTCTGCTCCTATTCTTCCCAAATATAACTCCCGTTCATAACTTCACGAACGTTACAGCTAAATGTCCGAGTCAAACGCCAGCCCAATGTTAATACATTTCACCCGAATCAAATTACTGTTTCTTGTACTTTTTGAGGTAACGCCGTCTCACGTTCAGCATAGACCTGGACACCACCCATTCGATGACAGGTCCAAACATGTCCTTCGCGAACAGGATCGTATTGAACAGGACATAGTGTGGGAAATAGCCGGCCGTGTCGCTCGTTGTTCCCACCAAGCCAAGGGCAGATCGCACGAATTTCTTAGCTGATGGGGACATCAAAGTCTCCCTCTTCAACCCTGACATGTTAGAGAGGACGTATCCAGGGTTCACGCTTTGGAAGAGGATACCCTTGTCGGCATACTCAATGCGGAGGCAGTCGGTAAGCTTGATGACGTATGCCTGTAAATAATATTGTTATGGTAGGTACTTTTCAGAGGAAACTGAGCAGTTTTTTTACACGTTTTTCGTGTTTATAATAATTTATGCTGTTTTCATTTTTACATGTGACCCTGACTTTTGACGTACGAGTATGTTACTCGTAGTTTCGTTTGGTTAAAGGTTATTTTCGCTCGCTTTTAAGTATGTTGTGGGTGTACGAATGATATAATTAACTTTTTAAAAAAATAAAACCGACTTCAAATGCGTGAACACAAAAAAAAACTAAAAATTAAAAATATTGCGCATAAAAAAGTTCATCCCCAATTTTCCACCCTTGGGGGTGACATATTTTCTTCAAATTCGCATGAAACCACCCTTTTGATAATACCTATTCAACAAAAAAATAATCGTTCAAATTGATTTATAATCAGCGTAGATATTGCGTATAAAAAAGTTCATCCTCAATTTTCCACCCTTGGGGGTTGTTTTTTCTATTATTAAATTTCAATGGGACCACCCTTGAGGTATTACCTATACGCCGAAAAAAGATTTGTTCAAATCGGTTCATAATTGGCGGAGTTATCGCGTAACAAACATAGAAAAAAAAACATACGGGTCGAATTGAGAACCTCCTCCTTTTTTGAAGTCGGTTGAAAATGGCACCTCAAGCATCTCAAACCCAAATATGTCCATGGCTATGGTATGTTAACTACTTTAGGGCGCATTAACCTCTAGTTCCTAAATTATTTGAAAGCTTTATACCAAGTTGATATTGACATGGTTTAAAACCGACGAAAAAAATATCGTTACACATTTTATGAATTACTCAGCTTGTACATTTTCTTCAGGAAGCTTAGTTAAAATTGCAGTCCTGTGTCATAAAATCAGTAGCTATAACTTTACACACTTTACTCCAAAATCTTCTTACCTTAGTCCCAACATACATCCCCAAGAAGGGTGCCGGAATGACGCCGGTGCCAGAAGCGATGTTGATGACGACACCCTTACCTCGCTTGACCATCTCAGGGAGAACAATTTGCGTCATGCGCGTCATTGACACGATGTTCACGTTGATGAGGGATTTGAACCTGTTGTCCCTGGTGAAGAAGAAAGGATTGTTAATATGGTGGACCTGTTAGATGAGGGTAAGAAACAGACGATGCACACACACTTGAAAATTTCCACGGGTTCACTCAATGTCTAAGTAGCTCAGATGGAAGAGCAGTTGCCCGGCAAGCGAAAGGTCTTGATTCCCATTTTAAGCAGTTCGATTTTTTCAAGTTATTTTAAAAATAATTAGATCGAGAAGCGACTCTTAACGCCAGAAAATTTTGAATAACGATGCAATTTGGTACCTAATTATATGGCTTGTGACAGACGCACCTAATGGAAACGGGCTATACATGCCATCAGTCTGTAGATATTAGAAGTGTATGAATCATCATCATTTCAGCCATAGGACGACCACTGCTGAACATAGGCCTCCCAATGATTTCCACAATGGCCGGTTGGTGGCGGCCTGCGGTGAATATACGCGTTGAATATTAATAGAATAATCGTTCAATATAAAAGAACGTAAGAAAGCTTTACATATTTCCCTACTGATATTTTATTATCTCCACTAGCAGGGATACTTGGATTTATTTCCATTCCATGTAGTATGGATTACCGCTAGCAAGTGGATTCATAATCGATGAGAAAATGGAACATACTATTTTACCCAACATTACTTATATGAAAAACATTTTCCTATAACCTTAAAATACTATACCGTACTGTATGTTTTTTCATGATTGTTACGTAAAGTAAGCAAACGTTGCTTTAACTAACTTGTTTGTGATTTCTCAGGTATTTCCATTTCCATACCAATTCTCGAAAAATGTAGCCCATAAAATTTGCTATGAAATTACTTTCAAACCACAAATCTCAACTGAAAAATTAACAGTCTGAAAAACTGTAAGCCGAAAAATTTCATGCGCTTAATAACAGATCATCACTTCGAAATCTTCGAATGGCATTTCAACACCCATTTGTATGTCAGTCGCATAAAATTTAACTGCCTCACAATACGTCTTACGCAAAAGCATGTCCCGGTATAATTCTCAAAACATTAATATAGGAGGAGTATTTTGGCACCATATTGGAAAACAGCAAGCTTTCCAAACGAATGCTGGATGTTGATACCCCATAAACTGGTGGATTTTTCCATAAACTGGAAACAGCCGAGCATTGAACCTATTAATTTTACGAGAACTCCAAATAATGGACGCTAAGTGAATTCAATTGTTTGAAATCGATTCTGACGAGAGTCGGTAATGATAAAATAAAAAGGGAAGATGAGTTTTTGAAGGCAATAATCGATTTGTAATGTGAAATGTATTGATTGATAATATTATAATCGAATGAAATCCAGCTAGAAAACATCATTCAGTAACTAAATTAGCTACTAAGAATTTAGACTTTGAAATAATGTCAGTGATGGTGATTTGGGTAAATTAGAAAAAAATGATTTATTAATATGATGTGTAGACTCGTCATATAAATATTCTTCTTCAGCCATGTTTGATTAAATAGCCTTTTCTATGATTGTGAAAATCATTAGGATTGTAAGAAGAATAAAATTGATTATTAATTTATTAGAAAGTGAGAACTATTCCACGTGAAGTGTTTAAACGAGACACTTGAAGCTTGAGCTTTCTTCTTAGCAATTTCACTTCTATTTCAATATACTCAAGCGGCATCGACAACTCAGTATTCCGAGCTACCGTGTCAATAGCACGGTATTTCATTGCGCGGCACTCCGGGCGCAGTCGGGTAAAAGTACATTAAAACTTAATCAACACAAAAGGACTGCAACTCTAACTTTAACCGGTGTGTTTGTATGGAGTTTGGCAGACTTTTGACGTGTGTTATAGTTAAAGTAAGATGGTGCAACCGAGGGTTTACTTTATTTAGCTTGCATCATAAGTATTTTAACGTTAGGTACCTACTAAATTGTGATTTCAATTTTTTTTGTGCACCATCTCGTCGATCGATTTCAGTCGATTTCAATTCGATATTTCGTCAAAATAATCTGGTGATTATTTTGTTTTATTTCAAATTTCATATTTCCAACTTGCCTCAATCCTCACGTCCCTAGAAACCCAAAGACGCGTGAACGTCAAAAGCGTGAATAATATTTCGAATTCGATTGAGTGCCTTCTCAAGGATGCAATACCGCTGGTTGCCGTTCAATTTTACACCTCCAGGATATTAGGCGACGCGACAACTGCTATAGACGTGGATAAGGATCAATTTGGAATGCTGGATTTTGTGGAGTGGCAAATGCGACTTTGAACACGAATGTTGATATTTGAGGCAATTTTTGATTTCCTTTTTTATACTTCGATTTTGGAAGTGCTTGGGAGATGCTTACTTGGCTGAATAGCTAAAAGCATTTAATTCACAAGTAAATAAAAAAGAAACGATAATAACGATTTTCCTTTATAGGTCAAAACTGTCATCTCATTAGAGCCATCAAAAATGCAGGACTGGTCCATTTCCATCTTACAATATTTAATTAGTTTATATGCCTTCTCTATGTTTTTACCTGACTGCGCCAGAAAGAGGATTATTTACAGGATTGCTTGTGTTAATCATTCAAATTTGTTTAAGGCTTATTTACGACCAACTCACCAATCAGGAACATCCAAGAAGTACTCAGGGTAGTCGTACGAAATGCCGACATTGTTCACCAAGGTGCCGATCTCGAGTCCCTCAATAGAGGTCTTGATGTTGTCGTAGATGCTCTCTGAACTGAAGTCCGCTTGCACCACCTTGGTTTCCACTTTGAAGTCTTTTTCTGGTTAGAAGAAATTTTATTATAAGTAAAAATTAAAGCCCTTCAAGTAGGTACCAGCGAATCGAGACACAATATTATAGCTTACATTGTTATTTAGTCAAGAATATGTATCTCTTTTTTGGAAAATAAACATTTATTTATTTATTAATTGTTACCGCGGTCTCACGCAACTGCTTTAGGTTTCATGGGATACCAAGACTTAGGCCGTAGAAAACACGCTATTTTGATCATAGGTTCATCGTTGATCATGAGTGGTCAAATAGTAAATCAGTATCAATATCATTGCGCGACTCTTATACAGGGTGGAAGTTTGTAATGCTACCTGGAGTATGCGATATGGATGCAGTTGCGAATTCGTAATTCGCCGAAATTATCTTATCTATTTCATGTAAAGTCGCCAGCATAATTCGCCTGCATATTTTTGTGCAAAATAGTACGTGTACGAGCTATATAGCAGTGTATGAAGCGTGGCAACGTTTGATAAATTGGTAAGTCAAATTCTTCAAATAAAAAGATTTAAGTACTATTGGGCTGCAAGTTTCCCAAAACATATGACCGTATAACATAACCTCTAACATAAACGGGTGGTACTAAACATAAAATTACAACATAAATCTTTGGTCTAACGTCATTCATCACATCAAAAACAATTCCACTAGACACAAATGGCTTCTTAATTGAGTTAACTGAATTAGTGCTGGATCCTATTAGACATCGGAGATGTTACATTCAGAACATAGGGCTCTTTGTGCGACAAGGGCCCCGTTTATAATGGGCGTCGTTATTGAGAAGGCGTTAACTAATGTAAGTTTAAATTGTATGAACTTAATTAAAATATATTATTGAATGTAAGAACAGGTGATGTGTATTTACTGCCTGTATTACTGGATTTGAACCAACAAAATAGGTACTTACCAATTTCTTCAGCTACAGTCTTGAGTTTGTCCATAGAACGACTGACTAGAATGATATCACAGCCTTTAGCCGCCAACTGCAAAGAAACATTCCAAATTAGTCATCATCATCATCATCAGACAGGTTTTTGTGACATAAAGTCTATCTATCATCATCTGTTTAGAAGTCCACAGCTTATGACATAGGTCTCCCTGACTGCCTAAGCATCAAACTAAGTGGCTCGGGGCAGTTTGTTGCATCCAGCGGTTTCCCATAACCCTAACTAATTTATTTATTTTATGGAAAACAAGCAGCATATTATGGGTATGTAATAATTAATAGATGAGGCGGTTAAGATCAAAAATGCCTTAGACAGTTTTCACAAATAGAAACATAAAATATCTAGCCAGCCCTATTTTATTTTTCTGAATTGTCACCACTTCTGAGCAAAGTGACGACAGTCACGACCTCCCAAATGATGCGTGTGTACGTACCTCCCAACTGATGCAACTGTAGGTATTCAAAAATTTTGGGAATGACTTAGCCCAAGAACAGAATCAAAATCCGTATCCTACAAACGCCCGTCGTGTTAAAATCATCCCTAGCTGAAACCTAAACCGTATCAAATCTCAGCTAGCAATGAAAAGGCCATATTTCCCCAGGTCATGCATCAAGACTAGACCCGACATGCATATTGCATGGCCGGCGTGTCCGCTAGTTATACGCCATTTTACATAAAATGCTAATATAACCGTTTGCAGTGCACGTGGATATTTAAAAGAATGATTTATTAACATTAGCAGAGGGAATTTTGAGTTTAACCAAATGGAAAGAAGAATGGAAATATTAGTGGAATTTACTTCATGAGTCACGATGCTCTGAAGGGTGCACTAGGGTAATTTAGTCTTAAAGACACATTTTGCCTAACGTACATAAAAAAAGACAGCCCTTTTTGTCGCTTTGCGCACCATCATCACTGCCGGGGAATAGGGTGGTGTGTGGGACTCCCGGCGCCCTGAAAAGAGCACTACCTTAATTAGTGGTAGCGGTATTCTAGTCAAATAAGTAATATTAATTTGAATGAATCTTCTCCTCTTTTTGATGTTATTATGATATTTACCCCCATCATTGTAATGGCTGATTTTGAGGTCTTATTTTAAGGTCAGACATAAAACTCATTAAACTCATTTATTTTAGCAAATAGGCTTTTAAAAAGCACTTTTACACGTCCCAATATTAACCCTACCACTGCTTCGGGACAATAAATGGGCCAGTGCTGAGAAGAAGCAGCGCAAGAAACTCAGACATAATTATCATCTTACCAATAGTCACAGTAAAAATAAACCTACCTAACAGAATTTCTTCCACACCATAAAATCGACTAGTTTCACTAACGTTATTCATAATACGTTTAATGACTATCCACTGCAATCCGTAGTAGTTAATAGTTGCGGCACTAAAATTGATGGCTAAGCGTTAGACCACAATAATCTTATTTCAGAATCTTGTCAGTGGTTTAGCACCTCATGCATATAGTGATGGAGACCATTAGCTTATGGGTTATCGATATACAGGGTGGAATTTTGTAATGCCACCTGAAGGGAAAGTACGAGTACTCTTAATACTGTAGACAGAAAATTTTACTCAAAGAAAACATTCCTTTATTTTTGAAAAGAAATAGAACTGCATTCAACGATTTCCAAAAATTTGCTTGCTACACTCGGGAATCGAACTAACTAAAATCTGTTAAAAATTACACTCTGTATTTTTATTGCATCAATCGTTAGGGTTAAAGTATAAGGATGAAATCTCTCAAACAAACTTGATAAATCAAATGAAAGGAAAAGCATGAAATCTTAAATTATTGTAATTATTTACAGAAAATTGTATGTTATGGTGGTAAATTTTTGAAAAAAATTCGAAAATCTTTGAATGCTGTTGTCTTTATTTTCAAAAATAAAGGAATGTTTTCTTTGAGTAAAATTTTCTATCTACAGTATTAAGGGTACTTTCCCTCCAGGTGGCATTACAAAATTCCACCCTGTAGACTAAGAGCTAGTGAACGCCAGACCTACGTCATTTTAATAAAGCTGAAAGTTTGTCAGCGTATGCTCCTGCTATAACTCCTTGCCAGACAGTTTTTTTAGGATAGCTGCCAAAGCCACGATGACCCAAACTTCATGATTCACCAACATTCTATCCTATATTGGGAGCACAGGCTGACAAACTTTCAGCTTTTATAAAATGACGTAGGTCTGGCGTTCACCAGCTCTTAGTGTAATAGTTCCAAATTATTTATTTTATTTTATTTTATTTATTTATTTATATTAGGGAAACAAACAATTTTCATATACAGACAAATAATCACACAAAAAATAGGACAGAAATCAGCAAAGTTTCCACATTTAGGTACTTATATCGATAAAAGTTTACGAAAATTAAATGTTCGTCGTAGCAACAAATACGAGTATTTACAAACATATTATACG
Source organism: Ostrinia furnacalis (assembly GCF_004193835.3). Taxonomy (NCBI): domain Eukaryota; kingdom Metazoa; phylum Arthropoda; class Insecta; order Lepidoptera; family Crambidae; genus Ostrinia; species Ostrinia furnacalis. The sequence continues at coordinate 11,657 of NW_021131783.1, read as the reverse complement.
TAAAAAGTGATGAAATTCACTTATCAAATCTTCGCGTCTGTTGAGCCGTTAATTTAATTTGGTCCAATGAATACAGATTTTGTCCATGAACGGTAATAATTAATAGGGATCAATTTGGAAATTCTAATTACACAATGGTTTTAATTTTATTGTAAAGATGACGAAATTTAATCATCTTAAGTTACATAATTAATATTAATTTGTCAATTATGTTTGATGGAATATTTTTCTTCACAATCTGACTGATCTGCTACTTTGATTTAACTTTACCTAATACTTTTATTAGGTGATCAAATAATTGGAATAATATTCAAAGTAGATTTATATCCAAGAGCTTAATATTTCTCCCGTGTGAGATGTTTTACACGTTTTACATGTTTTACAAATAAATAATTTGATTCCCTATTATTGAAATACCCAAATTATCGACTCTCTTCTTTTTTTTTCGTGTCGACAACAAACCTGCACAGTGTCAGCCCAAAACTCCGCCACAAGAGTGGCGTTGTCAGTAGCACTCATCAAATCCTCCTGAGTGCAGTTGCTTGGGCACTCAGGGCACGACATCGACTCTCAATCTATCGATAGCCCAATGCCCACATGTCAGGCAGCACTATAATCTCGTATAGCATCAGAAGCTACTGCATAATAAACATGGAGATAGCAATTTACCTGTCTGGCGTACTCCTTGCCAATGCCGTCTGTGGCGCCGGTCACCACTGAAACAAAATTGAATTGGTTAGCATCATCATCATCATCATCATCAAGTTATTTAGTCTCTAGAGGACGTGCTTATTTCTTGCTTTTATTACTTTGTACCAAATTTTTTTCTTACTTTCTTTAATTTACTAGAGCAAATGAATATTTCAATATAGGTAGTCTTAATTGCAGCGGGATTAATTTAATTTACTTTATTTATTGTACAGACGACGGCACGTCAAGGTAACCACTGTGGGTTCTTGTGCAGTTGTAATAGGGGCGCCTAATTACAACTGCACAAGAACCCACAGTGGTTACCTTTTTACGTAATTTGCATCAAAAATGGGTAGCCTGATGTGCTGTCGATAGAGGATTTGGCCTGTATTTCCCACTCATTGCTACATTGGCTAGTTTACTAATTTATTTATTTATTTATTTATTTAGGAAAACCAGGGTTTTACAGTGTGTAATAATTTACTAATCGCAATTGACCCTGAACCGGAATTGTGGATAAACCCAAGGGCCACAAAAACATTTTTGCGCGTTAAAAAATCTCATCACCAAGCAAGATGAGGTGCCGGACGCTCGGCAGATAAATTATTATAAGAAAAACATACATGTGGTATATAATAATATGAGGTGATACAAATATTCGCCAAAAAACCATAAAAAAAGTGTGATAGATGGTTAAAATTCAAAAGGATGGAATTTTAAGGATTTCAGGATAAAATAAAAAAGTGTATAAAATTATAAATTAATGACACAACGATAAAACAGTAACACAATGTCAGAAGATGCTCTTTTTAATACACAATGATTTTAGATTTCACGTCTTAGGTTATGTGATAAAATCTCTACTAATACTATAAACGCGAAAGTAACTCTGTTACACTTTCACGCACAAACCACTGAACTGATTTTGGTTTAATTTGGTATAGAGATAGTTTGAGTCCCGTAGAAGAACTTAGGATAGTTTTTATCCCCATTTTTAAAAAGGGACGCGCGCGATGAAGTTTTTCCACAAGTTTTTCTGTGACCAACAAAATATTGACGCGGGCTAAGCCATGAGCATAAGCTAGTCTTGAATAAGATCTTTATAACGATATATCTAACAACAGCACCTTCCACTAAATTCTCAGCAAAATTACCGGCAATCCAGAAGACTAGTATAAATATTCATTCGGGTTCACTCGACCCGCGATATCAATTGCAAATTATGTAGATGGCGCCACCCGCAAATTGTTGATTCAGCTCTATCAGCGTGTACACGATTATTGTTGGAGCACTTGGAACTTGGGTTGAGAGCTTCTTGGGTTTTATCTTAAGACTCGGTCTCAAGAAACTAGAGCTGTAGAGTTTGTTTGGTTGAACGCGCTAATCCCAGGAACTGCTGGACCGATTTGAAAACTTGTTTTTGTGTTGGATAGCCTATTTATTGAGGAAGGCTATTAACACTATGCTACGGCCAAGAGCAGCAAAGCATCAATGAAAAATGTTCCGAGAATGGGAAAAAATATTCAAGAGTTTTACGCGTACGAAGTCGCGGGCACAGCTAGTGTAAAATAAGACCAATTTTGGAAACTGACCAGCAGAACTGCCTTCTTTAGATTTAATTTTTTTGGACGTTTGATGGGAGAGGCTTACGTCCAACAGTCCACTACTGTCATTTTCTTATCTTATACGAAAGTGGACAAAGTCACAGGGAAAAGCTAGCATTGTGCTAAGAGCAGGACATTTTAGTCAACTTCCTTGTAACCTCGACTATTTACAACTTTCTCAAGAGACCTGTCTTGAATTATATTATTATGGAAACGAACGTTATTGTCATAGTGAAGACAACCTTATGCTTAAAGATTTATGACGCGTTTTCCCTTGAACTTGCTTGGCATGCGCATGAGTGAAAGCTGCGTGATTCACCGAGTTCGCGCCAAACGTTTGCGGCGCGTTTGATTGTTGTCGTCGACTCTATGCCAATTTTAATTAGGGTCATATTCGCATGTGTAAAATTTTTGTTTACGAGTTTACAATGCGTTTTCTATAAATAAATGAGAATTTTGCATATTTTTAGGAGTTATGTGACCTGAAAAATTATATAACATAGTCCTCTCTACAAAATACCTACGGTAAATCACAAATAACTTATATACAGTTACTTAATGAAGTATTTATCCACGTGTATTGGTTTATGTTTCTAATATATCACTCAAACATCGTCTAGACTATGGGTAAATAAATCAACAATTTACTAAAATAATGATAGAATGTGATCAGTGTAGCTTCTGTCATGGTCATGGTCAATATCCACAATTTCCAAATAAATTAATTTTGCTACAGATAATAAGCTAAACGAAATGAATCAAGTGACACTATACAAATGAGCTTAGTTTAATAATTATAAGTGCTAGTCCGGAGAGAATTAATGAAAATCTGATTCGTTGAAAATCTGGCAAATTGTGAATTCGCGATTCTGTCGATTTGCGAATTTTGACTAAACACGTATTTGACCACCTGCTTTTCTGACGATATAATAATATGCAGGTCATCTAAATAATATTTATCATATTATTTAAATAAAAACAATGTAAACAAACAACGGCTTAGTGTCTCAGCATAATCAATTATTGACTGTTGTACTTGTAACACCAACAAATTTTAAGACGAAGTGGTCTCGAGATAATGAAATTCCTCAGAGCGCTGTATTAAATACATGCTTTCCAAGAATTTTAATGGCACATCAGCACATTAGCTTCAGCTTAATGAACTTAGTAAATATCTTAAGTGGAGCGATTAAAATAATTATTTTTGAACTACTTTCCTTTAAAATTACGACTTTAATTCTTATATCCTAAATTTTTAACAGTAAATTTTTTGGAAATTTTAATACAAAGTGTAAAAAAAACATGTTTAAATGTATCGAAACATACCTACTTAACATACTATGTACCTACAAGCGTTAAACCAGATTTAAGAATGTTATTACATAGACAAAAACAAACAGGTCCTCAGTTATTTGAAGTAGGTAACTTAGTTTAAATATACCATCATCAAGCTTTATGTCACTATTTGTCGTGTATCTCGCGTAGTATTTGCCATTAGCGTTTAATTTATTCACATTCCCCATAATTTTTATGGCATTGTGTTCAATTGAATTAGCATAGCCGAATAATAATTACCCTTTAAACTAGTTTTATTCGTATTTTTTGACGTAATTATTAAAAAAACAAGTTCAACAAAACTATACATTGAGTATCATCACTTACGGGACTATTCCCACCTCTCGTTCACACCGCTGCAACTTTTGTGTAGCCAGGATCTACAGCTTGACCGCCAATAAAAACCCAACCAGTGAAGGTCAAGTTTGTCCCGGAGGAAAGTTAAACTGTCATTGGACCCGCAACGAAATTAATCAGAAGAACATAGGAGGAGTTCGAAGTTAAGGGTCGACTTCCCAGTTCCAGTTCAGTATCGTCACCTAGCTAACAGGCTCCTTGCCTTATAAAGAGCTATAATACTAGAGAAGGATCACGTTTATCTGCAAAGTTTTATACTATAGAATGGTGTCCGTATTTTAGTTTCATCTGTAACTACTGCCCCAGCATCTTGGTAGGATTTAGGGCTATTTTATGACTTAGTATTTGGAGATAGTAGGTACCAAGTCATTTCTTAGTCCCGTCAGGAGAAGAAGGGTAGATGGCAAGATGTGATATAGAGCAACTCCGCTGGATAAGCAGCAAAGTAACTAAGCTGAACAGAGCTTACTGGCACTGGCTAAATATTGATTTGACCTGCTGGCCAAACATGTGATGGCTACTGCTTGGTTAGTTGAAAGAGAAGTCGATAGTGGTCAGCATGTAATAATAATTAACTTTGTTACAACCTACCGCAAAACAAGGAAAATAATACGGCTCTTCATTAACTGTAATATACGAAACGTTATACCAAAGCTGGCGCAACAGTTATCTTGCACGTAACCAAGAAATTGCGCAGAGAAATTATGCATGATGCGGTAATCCATGTGATGAACAACTTCAACACAGAAAAACAAAAACAAATAAGAGGTGGGTATCGAAAGAGGTTTTGATTGAAATAAGCCATACTTAATAAGGGCTGATTTTTCAATCGTCAGATATCTTTTATCTAAAGAATAAACTTGTCATTTTGACATATTTCCCATATCGAAACTGTCAATGTGCCAAACTTATTCTTCAAATAAAAGTTACGCGACGTTGGAAAAATCGGCCCTTATCAAATTGATCTTACAATACGTAACAACATTTGTGACATTAATCATACCACTGCTGGGACAATGATGTAGGTTAGAGCTCAGAATGAAGCGTTTAAGAATTTAGTTGGCATAATGGTCAGTGCTGATAATGAAGCAGTGTAATACATTTTCCCATAGAAAATGTGCGGAACACATTCTTTAAATGACACACAGTCGATGATCGACGACCTCATAAAGGTAGCAGGAAGGCACTGGTTGCAGGTCACCACTAACCGGGCGATGTGAAAATCATTGGGGGAGGCCTATGATGAAAATAATGGCGTAGACCTCTTGGTATTATTATGATCATCATCATCATCATCATCTCAGCCATAGGACGTCCACTGCTGAACATAGGCCTCCCCCAATGCTTTCCATGCTGCCCGGTTGGCATTATTATGTTAGTCCATTTCAATAGCTTTATAGTAAAAAGCAATGACGTGTTATGTAAGTTCCCCGCCCACACTATTATGGTGATAAAAAGCTATAGATGGCATGACATCATCATTAAAAGTTATACTCGTAGATACTGCCTAATATAGTAGATGGAGGTTTAAATATATTCAGCGTAGAGACAGTAGAGGTTAATAAGGTGTCTTTAATCAAGAAAATTCTACAATAATCAAGGGAATGTTGAGTTAAAAACTAACGTTTTTAAAGTCTTTTGTACTTAAAGTTTAGCATCAAAGACTTAAATAAAACGTTCTTTTTTAAACTTTTCAGCCTCACCTGTGAGCACTAAGCAAAGTTCTTCACATTAGTCTGTCTCCAGGCATACATTTAACTAGCAAAGTACCAATCTAAGCACTTTGGGATCGTATTTAGTTGTAAGTAGTTTTTTGCAACAAAAATTATACAGAGTGGAAACGATAAGTGATCTCACTCAATTATTTCTAAACTACTATACAAGATATCAAAAAACTAGTTACTGATCCTGAAAGTGCTTCATGAGCTCTATCAAACCGTATCAATAATAGGTTACAGAATAAACTGGATGTATCCGAAAATTCAATGTTTCCAGCTTATCGTTTCGACCCTGTATTACTGCAGAAACCTGTACCTTTGTTGCCTTTAGTGAATAGTTTTGAACTGTCAGTAAGAAGTAAAATCCACACGAGAGACGTCGGCAAACTTTAAATACTCCCTGAGCACGAATAAAGTAAAAGTTAAGCAGGAAACAGTAAAGGGACAGTTGTTTAGCCAACGGCGATAACTCTTCATTTGGGGTGCGTGTATTGTGATGTGGTGCTAAACTTGAGCTTGGGGATAAAATTCCAAATTAGCCTTTCAAAGTTTACGAGAAAAATGTGAAAGTAAGAAAGTTATTTTGGCTACAACTTTGGTTGTATCAGCTGTAACAGATCATGAGAGCAGAAATCGTACAAGTTTAGCTCTATTTAATATCGGGAAGCCATTGGAATATGGTAGAATCTTTGATTTTCTGATTCATGATGAAGAATCTTAGTGAAAAACCAGACTGAACTCTAATGTTACCTAGAAAACTTAGTTTTTGTGAGGTTAAAATCCTATTCTAACTTTGTTATTCCTTAAACTTCAATTGTAAATAATAATATGTTTGCAAAGGATAACTACGATGAATCCTGTTCAAAAAACGATTTTAGCTTTGGTTTATTTATTTAGGGGGAATGCGATTGATGACATTGGTTTTGGTTGGGTCCATGGAGAAAAGAAAATGCTTTGATTTATGATATACCTAAACACTACTGTTTTACGTAAGTTCGTTAATTTCATCAAAGTAGGTATGGAATATGAACATGAGAGAATTCGTGCGCAAATAGCTTATTTACAACGCTGAAAATTCAATCACGTCACAATGTCACAGACGAAGGTAATGACAGTCTATTGTTAATACCTCCTGAAAAACAATCGCAACCTCTGAAATATACCTCTTGGGGTTAATGTTCATTGATTTAGAATAAATTATTCACTTTTTAGGTACATTCTGTAGTAGGTACCTAGCTCTTTAAATATTTTTTAGCTCAATATTTTTCCTCTATTTTTTGGACTGTGGGTCATCACAATATCCAGTTCTGTTGTCAAATTTTCAACCCAATTCACAATTTATTGCTTGGCTTGGGCTATAAGTATTATACTTTCCTGTCACTTCCTCGAATTTTTTTGAGGAAAAGATAGCTATTTTTTTTAAATTTCAGAGCCAGTCTCTATTGAATGAGATCATTGTATGGTTTTGAATTCAAATTGTGTTGGCTCTGTTATTGAATCAGTTCCTTGTATGGTTTTGAATTCAGATTGTGTTTCTTTGTACATTCTAATGTCCTACTTAGTCATCAATAATTTTCTTTTCTCTCATTATTTTTAATATCATTTGTATTGTATTACAGGAGATAGCTAGCATCAGTAACTTGTTTGAATGCGTTACGTTTATTGCACCCAGGTCAATGACCTTATTCATGATTATCAAGTCAGCATTGATAGGAAGTGAGTGACACTTATGTAACCTACATACATAATTTTATTACCTACGTATGAAGCTCCGACTCCGAGTGCTCCGAGTAAATTGAAGTCACGTTACTGCACACAATTTTATTTGGGTTTGTTGAAGTTTGAAGTGTTATTATTAAACATAATCGATGAACGAATGCATTGATGCCGAAATGGTAGGCATTTCGTGTTATCAGTAGTGAATATTATGACTGTTATTAGCCAATAATACGGCGATAAGGTGCACGATTTGACCACGCACATGAATTTGCAACATTACACGAATTACGATAGCAAAAACATTAAGAAAAATTCTGTCAGACTCAAAACTGTACTTACATGCCCATTTCCCTTTAGATTTGAAATCCACCTTATTGATTAATGGTCCAATAGCGAATGTGTACACCGCGCGGAATATGCTTCTTAACAAAAAGAACACTGCTCCTACAATTAAAGCTATCGCGACTTTCTCTAAAGCAGTCGTCATGTTTACGAAATATTTTTACTTTGAGGTTACGGCCGGAGAGAGTCGCGCGGTTGACAGTAACCGCACATGCGCACTGCGGACGAAGAAAGTACGCATGCGTGGTGAATGAACGATCAACGAGTGGCCCCGATAGTGACCGAATTTTAGCGACAACTGGAAAGAGACGGGCGTATGTTTACACGTTCTCGCTTGCACCGCGCGATGATAAGCCGTCAACGCATGGTTGTGGGATGGTGAAGACCGGCAAGGTCGTTCGAAAATTGTGGAATCTAAAGTATTTCTATTGGATTTGGAGACACCGCATTAGTCTGCAATCTTTCTCCTACTTTCTTAAAACCTGCTGCATACCTACTATAATACCTATTTTCGAGCCCTGTAAAATTTGAGAGCCCTCCCATAGGGCTCCGACATTCAGAACACTACTCATTTATTTCATAAAATATATTTTTACATTTAGTTTTTCATGTTATTTCATAAATAGGTAAATAAATAAATTACCTTCTTACACAATAACCTTTAGCTAAGCTAATCTTATGTTCGGGTTACAAAGCGACCCTCAAATCGCAACATAGCAGTCCGACATCCGCTGCACGGACCCAGTGGTCCGGTAGCCCAGTGGCTATTTTCGCCTCATAAGAAATACCTACAAGTGTCGACTAACCAATGAGACTATTATATTCTGAAAAAGCAAAAAGATAGACAGAAGCAGCTTTCCTCATGAAATAGTGGGTCTATTTCATATCGTAAAACAAACTTTTAAAATGTAGTCAATGACGCATTAAAACAAAAAATATCAGTTTCCAATCGCGTTTGATTTGGCCTTCAAAATCCTTTACTGCGCAGATAGTTTTTGTGGTTCTTAGAGCCAGATATAATCTAGGTTCCTTTTATAACATACTAGCTGACCCGGCGAACTTTGTTCCGCCTTAATGGCAATAAATAAGCAGACTTTTTTTTAATTTCGAACGGGATAAAAAGTATCCTATGTCCTTCTCCTGGCTCTAAACTACCTCCCTGACAATTTTCAGCTAAATCGGTTCTGCCGTTCTTGAGTTATAAGTGGAGTAACTAACACGACTTTCTTTTATATATATAGATATAAAGAACTGGCAAAGAGGCTCACAGAGGTTGGTGATCAAAAGGCTGCCAGTTATTTTGTTCAACGAATAAGCCTGGCCATACTACAACGTGGCAATGCTGCCAGCCTTTTGGGCACCATTCCGACTGCGGCGCTGTGGGTGATATTTTTTTTATTTTGTAAAAATATTTTGTAGTTAACATAATAAAGTTTTTAAGTAATTTTAAGTTTAATTGTAAATATTATTATAAATGCCTATAAAATCTAGGTTCCTTTACCTTATAACAATTTTAATGTAGGTTTCCTTAATAAACGAATGAGCAAGCTTTTTAGGGTTCCTTTATCCAAAAGGAAAAAACGAATTTGTTGTCCATCTATTTTTCATAAATATTATATGGAAATAAAAAAGTGAACTGAGCACTCTAGTGCCACCACCATGTCACAACATGCCTATCGCAATGAGATCAGCATAAAATATGCCGTGGCTCACGGTGAAGAAGACCACGACGCTGGTTTTCTGTGTGCCCCATACAAATACCTAGAATACCTACCTACTTGTTACTGAATTTTTATACAATACGAGTGATACGAGCCTCTTGCACAGTCAGCGTCAAATAGTTCGTGACACCCAAAGTGGCAAAAAGTTGACAACACAACCTTATTCCAATTGTAACAAAGACGCGTTGCGAACTTTTTGGCTACTTTGGGCTAAACACAGTGGCTTCTTATATCCTTAGTAATAAAGGTGATAATGCAATAAAATGCATAATCTGATGTGCTGTCGTCTATACACTTCGGATAACCTTGGATGCAAGTTTTTAAATCCTTTTAAAGATCTCTGTACAGTGCATTTTTACAAATGCCACTTGTAAAATAAAGTAAAAAGAACAATGTAGGAAGCAATGGTCCAAGGTTGGTTAAACTTCTCTATGAAGTACATTTACTTTACCCTTCCCTTTTAATATAAAAAGAGCGTGGTAAAGAAGTAAAGTTAATTCTTCCTGACAGATAATAATGTAAAAATTATTGAACGACGTGTCTTTCGATGATTTCTTTTGTGTCAGGTAAGGTAAGAAAATTATTGTTTCTATTCGTCATCTCATCATCATCATTATTTTAGCCATAGGACGTCCACTGCTGAACATAGGCCTCCTCCAATGATTTCCATTGCCGGTTGGTGGCAGCCTGCATCCAGCGCCTTCCTGCTACCTTTATGAGGTCGTCGGTCTACCTTGTAGGTAGGTGGACGTCCTATGCTGCACTGCGTCCTACTTCTATTTGTTATCTACTGACATCTATTTGATGTTTGCCTGATTCTAGCTAAACTGGGAACACAAAGCAAAATCTTTATTACTATGTCTGCCCTATCTTAGAATCGAACCCAGTACCACTGGTCCACGGTTCGTTGAGTTTTGAGTTCACAGCTTTCTATTTCTTTCTAGAGTTGTCTAAAAAAAACCAAGAACTATTTAAATAATAATATGATTTCTACACAAAGGTATTTAATAATAACTGTGATAAGTTGAAAAGTTCCTAACGGCTATTAAGACGTATAATTGTAGAACAATTTGGGTCCAAAACACCGACTTAAATTAATTGTCTTGTTAATGATGTTGATGAGTCCCCTGATGGTTGAACGTTTGTAGTTTACAGTTCAATTCACAGTGAAAAGCGTCATTACTATGAGTAGGTAATGTCAATTACCCTCTCTCTGGTGCAGTCGGGTAAAAACAGGTAAGAGCGAGTGACACTTGCATCCTTGTACAGTCACGGAATGAAAAGGTTCGTCAGTTTTCAAATTGATTACTTCAACGAATCGCGAGCACATATTACCTTTTGAAACTATGTTACAGAATAATCTCGAGTTAGAGAAAATAATCTTTAACTGTTCGTCAGTAAAGTTCAAAATTATTCAGATGTTGATGTCAAAGTTGTTTGACGATTTATCTTGTCAAGAAGATTATTATGATTGATAAACTAAAACCATGGACCTATAAAAAAAGGCGGACGGAGTCTCATCAACAAAATACTGTGACATTAGGTTACACCAGCTCGCCTGTACGTACAGGCCGGCACGCACACATTCACACNTTTTCTTTTAAAATTACTTTTTTATTAAATTTTGTACACTAGATTTCCTAATGAAAATGAAATATGGAAAAATGATTGGATTCAAATAATAAGAAATTGTAACAACGACAACGATTGGATCCCAAGCAAACGTTGTGTCATTTGCAGTTGTCACTTTGAAGAAAATGACTTATATACGACTAAAGGAGGACGCCGGCGTATTGTTACATATGCATTGCCTCAAAAGGTTAATTAAAATCTAAACTAAAGCATTTATTTTGAAACTTCAAAAGTTTTAAATAAGCTTAATGAAACTTTTCCTCATATTTTTTTCCCAAATCTACATGACCTGAGTAGCGTTGTTATATTCAAAATGTTAGCTACATTATGACATTCCATCTCTAAATGGTTATTTGTTTTTAGTTTTTATTTGAGCCAGCACACATGGCAGAAGAACATTCTGCGGCTGTACCCTATATTCCCAGTATTTCACAAGAGGTATTTTATTTTATTTAATAAAATAAAATAAATAAATATGACTGTCGATGAAATAAGCGTAATTAATATTATTTTTGTATTTTGATAATGATAATGTTTGA
>NW_021131780.1:0-905 GCF_004193835.3 Ostrinia furnacalis | reverse complement strand
CTACAAGCCCGGACACACTGTATAAAACATTAATTCATATTTTTTAAGCCAATGTTCTGTTATGCATAATACGTGAACATTGTACTTTTTTTAAAACAATTCTAATTCTAATTCTTTGCCAGCCAGGCCTTGTAAATTTTGATGAACAATATTAAAACCTGTTAAAGACCTGTCTGTTGTCGTCCCTCTCAGTTTAAATCAGAGGTCGTCACAGAAATATTAGTATTTCTACTAATAATATCAAAATGTTTAATAAGTTTTGTGTTAATAACACAGTTAATATTATATGCTAACAAAGTAGCAAGTTTTAATTTCATGCTTTGGGGCAGGTGTAAAGAGCTGCCTGTCATTAAGAACTTATTATTAACTAGCTTTCCGCCCGCGGCTTCGCCCGCGTGGAATTTTGTCTGTCACAGAAAAACTTTATCGCGCGCGTCCCTGTTTCAAAAATCGGGATAAAAACTATCCTATGTTCTTTCCCGGGACTCAAACTATCTCTATGCCAAATTTCATCAAAATCGGTTGCGAGGTTTAAGCGGGAAAGCGTAACAGACAGACAGACAGACAGACAGACAGACAGACAGACAGAGTTACTTTCGCATTTATAATATTAGTTGGGATAAATTTATTAGTGTCGAAAAAGACAAACTTGTCGCTATGACGAACAGTCAAATTATATAATAAAGTATTCAGTAAGTGAATACTTTTGTTATTATCTGAGGAGCCATTTTGACAGTATGGCAGGGCACAAATAAATATCTTTTCAACATTAAGGCTGGCCAGCGTGGAAAAATTATGCAAAATATGTTTCCTACTAATATTCTGGCTGTTTCCAAACATTAAAATTAAAATAGATTTGCTATGTAATTGTTTGCATTTTTTTATGTTATTTATTAATTGTGTTA
>NW_021131779.1:0-2941 GCF_004193835.3 Ostrinia furnacalis | reverse complement strand
AATTTACAAATGATTATGCCTAAAAATCTAACACGTGCTGTAATTATGCTTGTACTATTCCTAATGTCATCAATAACATGATTGCTTTACAAAATATCAAATCAACCCAGTTGCCTAATTAAGCAAACGCTTATTTACAAACATCAGTAAATCAATCGGGTTTTACAAAATAAACACTGACACTGTGTTTGTTTTAATGCTTACAATACGGATTAATCAATACAGACCTAGAGACTAGCACCTAATACATACACCAAAGGTATGTATTAGGTAAGGTAATAATACACAAGCCGTTTTGAAAATATACGGATTTCATTTACATACGGACATCATTTAAGTAGGTACTACAGTTTGAAATGTTTTGAATCTTTTAGTGTAGGGTAGTGTAGTTATAATGTGTTTAATGTGCTGAAAACTCTACCTACCTTTCAAAAAGTATTAAAATCAAATCAAATTTATTTATTTGCGTAATTCTAGTTACATAAGGTACGTACGTACAGGTATTACGGGACTATTATATATTATACTATTATATTATTACTCACCTCTCGTTCCCACTGCTGCAACTCCTGTGTAGCCAGGATCTACAGCTTGACCGCCAATAAAAACCCAACCAGAGAAGGTCAAGGTCCCGGGGAAAGTTAAACTGTTAGCCCGCAACGAAATTAATCACAAGAACCTGTTTCAAAGAAGTATTGTGGCCAGTAAGTGATTTTAGTAAACCGATCAAGAAATACCAGCATACCAGTTTTATCAGGACGGTGTATAGGAAATCCTCTACAGCCTCTAGCTTGTACTAACTAAGCTAGATAATCTCCGTAATATGTCTGCTCTGATTCCGCTGCACCATCGATTTGTGATCCACAGCGAAACAAGGTCCTTATTCTATATCCCAATCGCTTATACCACTCTATCTGTCTCTCTCAATCGCTTGAAAATCTCGCACGAGAGATAAAGACAGCTACAGCGGACATGTCGAAATGGATTCGTTTAGTTGGGAATCCAACGGATGTTTATCTCCCCGCGGAAATCAAACCTACGACTCGAATGGCAAATACTACAAATGAATCGATTCGGTACTAGAATTGCAGGGAAGGTTAAAGGAAGCATGGAAATGGCTGCTTGAATACAAACGTAGTTTGTTTTTATACGCGGTTCTGTTTGATCTTGTTAGAGATAGATACGAACAAATAATGTATTTTGTCTACTTTGTATTTAATTAATAATAAGGTTACTTGGTAACTTAAAAAAAGTCATGATAGCTGACTCAACAACTGAGGAACGCGGGTTCGACGCCGCTCGATTATTGCGGTGAGTCCACTCGTAACACAAGCATAATATTTTAGCTTAGTGAGAGGGGATGCTAATTTGTGCAATGCAAATTTCTAATATTATTAATTTGTATTGCACATAGTAGTTAAAATAAAAAACTCATGAAATTATAAACAGGGTTCGTGACAGATCGAAACCTATACGAGCGAAGCGGCAAGCAGAAACTATGTCAATTATTTATCATAAGCCGAATGCTTTGGCATCTGAAAACTTCGATCGAAGCAGGAATTCCTCTAGAGGGTTTAGTCTATCTAAACGTTCTGCAGCTTAAGTTTATTTTGTTCGCTTAGTCCAATTCTGTTTCTAGATATAAAAACAATACGATTATTATTATTACTGACATTGAAATCTTAATTCCCTAGTAAATTGCTACTCTTCATTATATTCATCATCAGTCAAGACGTCCACTGCTGAACATAGGCCTCCCCCAATGCTTTCCATGTTGCCCGGTTGGTACTTAGCGGCCTGCGTCCAACGCCTTCTTGCTACCTTTATGATGTCGTCGGTCCACCTTGTGGGTGGACGTCACAGGCTTGCTTGTCTTGCAGTGAGTGATTAATTACCCTATGTGCTGTCAGTTGTACCTGGACAAAAAGTATCATCAATATTAAAATAAAAACATGAAAATAATTTTAGGTTTACCAAATATTTTATTGTCTATTTTATTTCAAGATTTAATCTAAAAACATTTCAAATGGAGCGTTGTAACAAAATATTTGTTTGAATAAATTAATCTAAAAACACTTAAATTGAATCGAGTATTCTGAAAACCTTTATTTCTTAGAACCAATAAATAAAAGCTAAAAAGTGCCTACCTACATTCAACCTCAAATAATATTTAATAGATATTGAACGTTACAAAGTCTACAAGGTTTCAGCTTCAGTGGAAAATTAATCACGAATATTATAATAATTACAGGGTGGTGAATTATAGTACGTAGGGTTATATTGTTTTTGGATCGCATCATAAAATAATTTATCGAATTTCACAAAGTTAAAACTTAAAAACTTATAATGTATGACTGAAAATACCTAGAACTAAAAAAGGTTTTCGAAATTTTAACATAGGTACCGTTTCATTTTTACACATCTTCCTAAATAATTAAACCAAGCTTTGTTACATATTGGACACGTGTCGTTACGCGTCAGCCTATACAGGGTGACTTGCAATCAGAGTCCATAGGAAAATCAGTAACTCAATCGATTTACGTAAAAAACATTTAAATAGTGATAGTATAAATGTGTGGAAATAAATAAATAAAATAAATATTTTTTCGTATTTAATTATTTTTATCAACTGCGCGCGGTTTAATAGATACTGTTTACAAAGTCACCCTGTATTTATCAAACAAAGACCTCCTTGTATTCGCGAATATCTACTGAGGCTGAGACATCGTAAATAATTTCTATGCACACCTTGTCTAGCCGGCTAAACTATGCTGAACTCGGGGCTAAAGTTTTGGGCTTCTGAAGTAATGGTTTGGGGTAGACATGTTTGTTAGTTCGGCAACAATCCTTTGTCCTCTATCAAGGAACATACTTTTGTAATACTCATAAAAGTATCTACCTACATATTTCTTTTTCTTTTAATTTTTTAATCTACATAGGG
>NW_021131777.1:0-777 GCF_004193835.3 Ostrinia furnacalis | reverse complement strand
TTTTTTCAACCAAAGATAACGTTTTTTTAATGTCTTCTACTTTCTCTAATTTTCGCAAGATAATCTCTTCTTCTGCTTTTTTACTATTTGCACCATTTATTAGCATTTTTGCCAAGAGTTTTTCTTTCGTCAACTCTCCATTTGCTAAAAATCTATCGACTAAATCTTCCATTTTTTTAAAATACACCTCAAGTTCTTCATTACCACGTTGATAACTGACAAGATTCTGTAAATCTTTCATTAAGTCTCTTTTGCTCTCAAAAGCTAATCGCAATCTTTCTTGATATCCCTCAGCTTTCTTTAATGTCTTTACATATGCCTCCATTAAATCTTCATGAAGCATACATGTTACCCAACGTTCTTGATCTTTCTTGGCCATGTTCTTTGCCTCAAAGTATATATCACATCGTTTGATAAACTTTTCTAAATCATCACCTCTGCAAAATACTTTTGGCAACAACCTTTCTGTGATTGCATCGGTGTTTACCGCTGCCACCATGTTAGTTGAGTTTGGAAAATTCGTTTCAAAATCAGAATTCATGAAATAACTTTTATTGAAATACAAAAAATAAAACTATAACATTAATTATTGATTAAACAAACAATTTTAAAATTGTATTTATTTTCAAAAAAACGGGAGAATCTAATTATTTTATATTTGATTTCTTTTTTTTAAAATCAAAATATTTCCAATTTATTTTAATTTTTTTAACCATATAAATATTTTATATTTCAATTATGTTTTTAAAAATTTAATAAAATATTTGCTTTTTTAAT
>NW_021131776.1:0-502 GCF_004193835.3 Ostrinia furnacalis | reverse complement strand
ACCGGGGTTTTAGTAATCGCAATGAAAATGGCGGGTGTTGCGATTCGATTCGATTTTGATTGAGTCTTAAATGCATGTTGGCTAAGCCTTTGTATGGGAAATTTCAATCCAGTCTTTCGATTATCGATAGGTAGGGCTTTGCGATTCCATTTTTTGCCGTTTGACTAAGCCTTTTTTGTTATCGACCTCTTTTGCGATTTGTTTATTTGTTTGCGACTGGTTTGCGATGGGTTTGCGATTTTAAAGTGCGTTTTGACTAGACCCGCAGGTCTTGCAAATCTGTCTTTCGTAGAGGTCGTGTAGGTAGTATCTTTGAATTTAGAACGAGCGTGGAACATGAACTGGCCAGTACAATCATGAAGCTAAAGATAAAAATGGAGGGCAAAGTTGGAACAAAAACTTGAGTCAAATACCTACTTATATCTATCTCGCTCTCTGCGGCCCTACCTCTCTTTTTAGTGTGAACTGTAGTATTGCTATCTTCTGATTTAAATCTCCTTGT
>NW_021131775.1:0-590 GCF_004193835.3 Ostrinia furnacalis | reverse complement strand
GGGGGCGTCCATAAATTACGTGAGACAATTTTGGCCATTTTTCAACCCCCCCGCCCCCCTTGGTGAGATTTGGTGAGATTTTGCCTGACCCCCTCCCCCACCCCCCTAATCTCACGTGATATTTAATAAAATGCCTATTTTGCAATGTCTATCCCTATCCGTCCCCCGGACACGGCCTGAGCCGAGGTCCGAGCCTGCCGTGGCGCCCTCAGGCCGCGTCCGTAGTCCCCTCGATCTCCCTATCCGTCCCCCGGACACGGCCTGAGCCGAGGTCCGAGCCTGCCGTGGCGCCCTCAGGCCGCGTCCGTAGTCCCCTCGATCGGGCCCACTAGAGTGAGCCCACCGTAGGCTGGACTTTGGTCCAACACCGCGGTGGGCAACCCTCTTGTTGGGTTCGCCACTGATCGGGCGCCTTATGCGCTCGATACGGCCCGATCGCGAACGTCGGTCTGCGACCGACGCGGACGAGCCTGGGCTTCGCGAAGCGAAGCCCACACTCGGCCTCGTCGGCACGCGCACCGACGATCGCCAAACGGCTAGAGTACCTTCTGTACTCGCCACTCTGCCCGGTGAAGCTGGAAAAGCTCCTC